>NW_012153984.1:2065-2383 GCF_000956105.1 Propithecus coquereli
ACTTCTTTTCCCAAATGGTAGGTCTACTTTTAGTTCTTTGAGGAATCTCCATATGGCTTTCCATAGCAGTTGTAAACAAATTTACAATCCCACCAACAGTGTGTGTGTTCCCTTTTCATTGTAACTGTGCCAATATCTATTGTTTTTTGATTTTTTAATAATGGCAGTTCTGACGGGTTAAGTGGTTTTAATTTGCATTTCTCAAAATTAAAACCTCATTGTGATCTTAATTTGCATTTCTCTGACGATTAGTGATGTTGAGCATTTTTTCATATGTTGACCATTTGTATGTCTGTCTACTATTTTTTTTTTTTTTTT
>NW_012153984.1:13908-14275 GCF_000956105.1 Propithecus coquereli
CTCCCATGCACATAAAATCAAAATAATCAGTACAACTTGTGTGCCTTTTTTCCTGTTAATCTTCATTTGTTAGCTTAATCCACAGGCCCCAGTAATAGAACATAAGAGGGTGGAGGATAAGTTTTTCCTCCTCTACATCATCCATATATCTTTGGTGAAGTGTCTGTTCGAGTTTTTTGCCCAATTTTTATTTTAATTGGGTTGTTTGCTTTCTTATTCTTGAGTTTTGAGTATTCTGTATACAAATCTTTTATGAGATGTATGTTTTGCAGATGCTTCATTGTAGTCTGTAGCTTGTCTTTTCATGCTCTTTACAGTGAATTTTAAAGATCAAAAATGTGTAATTTTGATAAAGTTAATTTATCAA
>NW_012153985.1:0-373 GCF_000956105.1 Propithecus coquereli
AAACATGCAGATGATTAAGTAAGTTAGGAGTTTGTGGGTTTTGTTTGTTTGTTTTTGTTTTTCTGTCTCTGAGGTAAGAATTATAAGGCTAGTCCCTGCCATCCTAAACTCTTATTTTCCAATTTTTGTCCTATCTCAGCAAAGAGAAAATAGAAGACATTTTTTCAGGCAAGTTTTTTTTTATATAGAGTGAAAACATTTTATCATGATTTCCAATCACATGATAATGTCCAGAATTTATTGTCCTAGCCACTCGAAAGTATTGAAAAGAAACTGCAATGTAATTTCTCTTAATGTGGCCTCATGCTCATCAAGAATTCTGAGTGGGAGGATGGAAGGCGAGTGAGGGATGGGAAATTACTTAATAGGTACA
>NW_012153985.1:10839-11490 GCF_000956105.1 Propithecus coquereli
TCTCTTGTTCCTTCTAAGAATCCTGCCCACAACCTCTCTGCCCTGAAAATATCAGGAATAGTCTCTATATGCCTGTCCCTTCCAAAATTTCCACATCTTAGTAAAGAGCAACTTCATTCTTCCAGTTGCTCAGGTGCAAGAACTTGAAGTCAACCTTGACTTCTTTCATTTGCTCATAGTTCCCATCTGATTCTCCAGGATAACCTGTCAAGTCTCTGGTTAGAACATATTCAACAAATTCTTCCCACTTCCCCACTAACATCTTCATTCAACTCACCATCATCTCTATGTGGAATTTTATGGCCACTTAACTTGTCTCATTGTTCTGTCCTTGACCCCCTGATATCTATCATCAAGACAGTAACAGGAAGGCTACTTTATAATTTAAATGGGATCAATCACACTAGTGTACTCCAATTTTCTCAAAACATCTGACAGCATCCTTCAACTGTGGTACATAGATCTAGCTGAATAGTAAAATATTAATAATTAGGGGTTTTAACCATTTTCAAATGCAAGATCCCATCTCTAGTACTATCAGAATATCTTGGGAACGTGTATTTTTTTCCTATGCACTCCCATATGCCATCTGATACCAGTAACCTCTGACCTCGTCTCATTCAGCATCACTCTGCTCCAACCACACTGGCT
>NW_012153985.1:12790-13379 GCF_000956105.1 Propithecus coquereli
AGTTTTTTTTTTATGCCTAGGTAAATGATCCAAGCAAACTAAACAAATAGAAAATTATCCCATAAATGCATTCAACTGAGAAATCTATCTCAAAGACTTAGGTTTTCACATATATACACTTTTCGTTTGTTTATATTTTTCTCAGTAGAATTAAGAAGAGTATTTACCTTAAAATCACTTTACTTCCTTGCATGGATATAGACTTATAATCTGAGATAATCACAGTGAAAAAAAGATTATTATACCTTTATTCTGAAATACGGTTAGGAAAGCTCGTGAAGCTATATTACCATCGGGAAAAATGAATAATTGGAGTGATTAACTAGCAAAATAATATTTTAAAATGTTATTCTTTTCTAAATTATTAGATTAAGATCCTACCTTGATTTGGTGATTGAAACACAAATATCCACACTGAGGCAACTGAGACAAGCTGCATTGGGCAAGGGCGTTGCTCGAACATTTTCAATAGTAGTATTTTCGTGTAACTCAGCCCAATGTACCCCGTGTCTGCCCTTTAGTGATTTATATGAGTTTAGATTTTCTCTCTGCTTCTTGTTTCTTTGTTCCTGACTGGAACACCCTGACC
>NW_012153985.1:17283-17775 GCF_000956105.1 Propithecus coquereli
TAAGGCTCTTGATACCTTTTCAAAATGAATACAATGTACAATGGTGTCTTTTATAAAAAGTACTAAATGGGTATGTGCTTAGCAATGGAGATGCAAAATGTGTAAAGCAATAATGGAGAGGACTCAAAATATAATAGACATTTTTTGATATTTTAACTCTTCTCTCATTAATTTATAGAGCAGTACAAAGTCTACATTCTGATCCATAAAACAGACCTCAGTGCATTTAAAGGAACTGAAATAATGCAAAATGTATTTTTAGAAGATAGTAGTATTCCCACTTAAAATCAGGTAAAAAAAATGGTATCTGGAAAATTTGCAAAAGTTAAAAGATTAGACATCCTTTTAACCCCCGTAGATCCCCTCTTGAGTTCTGGTGGAAACTGCAACTTGCAGAATTCAGTAAATGTCAAGGAACTGGGCAGGTGTACCTAGGCGAATGGCCTGGAAAGTCCAAAAGCATGATACCAGCACTTGCTTGGCTTTTAATTC
>NW_012153985.1:17825-18480 GCF_000956105.1 Propithecus coquereli
ACGAGTTCAACAGTAAGAGGGACTTCCAATTTCAAAGAAACATTTTTAATGCTTTTTAAAAGGTATATTTTGTCCTCACTGAAATATTTTTGGAGACACTTAAAAAGCTGGAACATTTTCATAAAGTGAAACACTACATGTCAAATTTTTATCAAACATTTGGGAAATTCCACTGATTAATCTTATGCATTAAATTAATAGATGCAATGAGAAATTGATGCATGATTTACCATTGAAAGAGAGAAAAACAAACATACAAAAACCAGAAATGTTGAAACAACCAAGTGGTTATGCTTTAGATTTATCTGAATGCCTATAATCATCATTCTGTCATATTGATATTTTTCTTTTCTTTTCTTTTTCCATGGGTGCCACTTTTTTCCATAGTTCTTTTTCAAATACAATTCACATATAAAATAACAACTACGAAAAACAAATCTAGGGAACAATAAGTATAAATAGATATTTGAATTGCACAAAGAGATTTATAATCCAAACAATTCTGTATATGAATATAAAGAATGAAAGAGCCTTCTTTATTGGAGCAAAAGTTACCTGTAATTTTATAGTGTACTCTTTTTAATAAGATTATCAGAAAAGATATTAATAGAAGAAAGATTAGAGAACAAATCAGCCAAAGACTATCAGAAATAGA
>NW_012153985.1:18530-18948 GCF_000956105.1 Propithecus coquereli
ATTCAGTAAATGTCAAGGAACTGGGCAGGTGTACCTAGGCGAATGGCCTGGAAAGTCCAAAAGCATGATACCAGCACTTGCTTGGCTTTTAATTCAGGCTCCTGTGCTGCATCACAACATGATGGAAAAACAGAAGGGGGGATGGGAGTGTAAACAAGAGAGCAAATGCAAGATGTGGAGCCTTTGTTTTATAACAACCCACTCTCTCGGGGTCGCTAATTCAGTACTGGGGGGAGAAGGAGAACTCACTACTGTGAGAATGGCACCAAACTTCCCAAAAGGGTGGTGCTCCCGTGAACTAAATGCCTCTGATTAGGCCTAACTCTTAAAGTTTCGACCTCCCAACATTGCTACACTGGGAATTAAGATTTCAACATGAGTTTTCGTAGGGACATTCAAACCATAGCGATATGTATTA
>NW_012153985.1:20413-20987 GCF_000956105.1 Propithecus coquereli
TTAACATCCTCATGTTTCACAACTGATTAATTATACATGATTTAATTGATTAGACCACTGTAGTTGTGTTTGTATCTCTTTTGTTGTATTCTTCCCAAGTAAAAGATAATTTTTTTCTTTCAGTTTGTATAAATTGTTATATTCTCTTACTTGAACTTCCAAACTTGAGTTAAAAATTTCCTATATTTTACATAACACACTGCCTTTTCTACAATTTAATGAGTTCTGTATTTAAATTAGAAAGTAAATATCAAGAGTAAATTTTAATCATTATGACTCACTTTTTTTAGAGCCAGAAATACATCAGTACTGCATCCTCTTGGGTGCAAAAGTGGAGGAAAACATTGACTCCTACAAGCTGAGCTCTTCCTTGGGGTCACACTAATGCCTCTGGAACTGAGATTTCAGAAGCAGCAGAAATTACACGTGGCTGTCATATAAAACAGGCAACCAGCTGTCAGCAGCCTCATACTCCAACATGGGTACATCTCAAAGCCCATTGCAGAACATAACAGTCACCGACCATATGGCTAGAACAACACTGTCTCCTCCCAGGTTATTCTTTTCTCAACCA
>NW_012153985.1:22247-22930 GCF_000956105.1 Propithecus coquereli
ATCAAAAATTATAAGTGAACCAATAATGAAGCAGTGACAAAATATCACCAGCAACTGAACAAATGAAGGGGCATAATTTTATACAATGTTCTTTGAAAATTCACAGAAATGAAAAAACAGGTAGTGGGTAACTCAGAGAGGAGGAACACAGAGAAGAGAGGTCTCACATCCAACCACTGCTTATCCTATAGAAGCTGGACTAGCAGGACAGCATAATTCTGAGAGTACTCAGCGATGACTTCAGATTTTGTAACAATAAAACAGGATGGCTATCTCTTATTTTCTTTGTCTGATAGAAAAGTAATGGAGATAGCTTATAAGGAGAAATCAGTGAATTAAAGAAATAAATAATACATCTGACTCCAAATGATATATGTAAAGGATCCATGACCACACAATGAATTCAAGAAAAATATCTAAATCTATGTTTGTTACCTTATTAGTTATCTTAAGAACACTTGATCAAATTTCAGAAATGGAGCAAAGACTTAAGTTTCCTAAGAAAAATAGCATTTTGCCCTATTATAGTTTTTTTGGTTTTATTTATCAATGCTTCAACTTAGTTTACCAAAGGGAAAAAAAGAAAAGTATCCAGCAAAAGATACTCAGCTCTCAAACATTAAGTAGAAGATACGAATCAATCTCAGATAAAATGTCTACAACCACATATGAGAAATATACAA
>NW_012153985.1:23515-25009 GCF_000956105.1 Propithecus coquereli
ATAAACTGGAAATTGAATCTATAAAAGCAATCATTTCATGTGTAATTAATAACTCTAAATGTGAACGCACCTGATTACAAAGTTTCCTAATAAAAGAAACAACACCTGGTAGAACTGATCAGAGAAATTGACAAAATCACGAAAAAGTTGGAGATTTCAAAACATGCCTTCAATAATTGATAGAATGAGTAGATCAAATTTTAGCAAGGATATAGACAATGTAAACAAAATTATCAACCAGCCAGACCTTTTGAGACTGCTATAGAACGTGCAACTAACAAAAGTTGACTACAAATTTGTTTCAAATGATTACAGAACATTTACAAAGCTAGATTGTGTTCTTGGCCATAACAGGTCTCATAAGTTTAAGACAATTCAAGTCATTCAAATTTTGTTCTCTGTTCATATGGAATTAAACTAGAAATCAGTACAAGAAATACGTCTGCTCAGAGAAGAAATCAAAAGGGAAATAAGACAGTATTTTGTACTGAATTAAAATGTAAATACAGAATATTGAAATTTGTGGAATGCCGATAAACCTGTAATTTGGGAAAACTTCACAGCATTAAATATTCACATTAGAAAGAAAAAAATTTGACTTCTAACAAAAAAGAAAGAGAAAAAAAGAAAGAAAGAAGGAAAGAAGAAAGAAAGAAAGAAAGAAAGAAAGAAAGAAAGAAAGAAAGAAAGAAAGAAAGAAAGAAAGAAAAGGAAAGAAAAGAAAAGAAAAGGAAAGAAAAGGAAAGAAGGAAAGGAAAGGAAAGAGAAGGAAAGGAAATGAAAAAGAAAAGAGAAGAAAAGAAAAGAAAGGAAAAGAAAAAAGAAAAGAAAAGAAAAACTTGGGGGAAAAAAAAACTAAACTAAGGAGTCTAGCTTTTTGTTAAAAATCTATGTGTGATTTTTCAGGCCTGACTATAGGTAATCACAAAAGCTTTCCCTGGAGGATCTCGCAGGAAGATCCACCCCTGGCTTGGTGCACAGTCAGTGCACTGCAATCTGAAGGGATTTTCAGTCAAGAACTCAGGTCCCTTGGCCAGCCATACTCTCATGTATGTTTGCTGTATTTCTAGCCCAGATGCTTTAATTTGGAGGTCTCTCTATTTGGGGCCTTAGAACTTCTCACCTCTAGAATTTCCCTTTCCACTCCCTCTACCCCAAATTCCACAAAACTTCAAGAGCCTTTAGTCTGGAGCTGTCTCAGCAGAGAGAGAACATTCACATGTGTACTGATATACCCGACGCCCACAAGCAAATGCTTTTCAAATCAGGAAAAGGAGCAGGTATGGAGCAGAACTTTCTCCACTTTATCCTGTTGCTTATACTATACCAATATAAGGAATAAATGCATGATTGTTTCTTTCTTTTTGGCTTGTTTGTACAGGTCACTACAGTTGATAAACATCTAGCTAGACTAATCAAAAAATTAAAGAAGAGAAAATGTGAAAATGACTAACATTAGAAATGAAAGAGGTGATTTATTATAGATATACAAAT
>NW_012153985.1:25059-25702 GCF_000956105.1 Propithecus coquereli
ATACAAAAGCAAAAAAGGATACATAAATCATGTTATATTGATCAAAACTTCACATATACAGTTTGAGTTTAAATTCTTTTGTGAATAAATATTAGTGCTACGATGATATTAAAAATAAAGGTTGAAGATTTGTGTATTATAAAGTTTCCTTTCCTTTGAGAGCTCAAACTAAGTAATATTGTATTTATTTCTGATTAGTAACAAATAGTGATTTTTTTATATAGGTAAGTAAACCAGTATTTGTATTAAATGTTAACATTGGAAGAACAGGGTCATAATTTGTAAACTTTATTACTGGATTTATGTCTACTGAAAAATCTTTCTGTGGCATAACTGAATTTTTCATTCACTAAACTAATATGTAGATGTGAAAGCTTAACTATAATTCTTACATTTATTGAATTTGTTGTTATTAATACTTAGGAATATCATTATTATATTTGAAGCATTGAGAAGTTACATCTCAGATTGAAACTGAATGTTTGAAATTCAGAATTTGAAACCAATATGTTTAACGAATGTTATTTTGATAAAAGAAGATTCTAATTAACTTTTCTAATGTTATTATCCTAATGCATGACTAAATGAATATCAGTTATTTTTCCATTTCAATTCATACTACAAGTGAAACAATAATTTTTTT
>NW_012153985.1:25752-26128 GCF_000956105.1 Propithecus coquereli
AGGATATGGGTATATACACACATAATGGGTGCAGTGCACACCATCTGGGGAATGGACACACTTGCAGCTCTGACTCAGGTGGGGCAAAGACAATATATGTAACCTAAACATTTGTACCCCTGTAATATGCTGAAATAAAAAAATTAAAAAAAATAATAACCGTAAAAAAGGTACAGATTCTAGAGTGATCCTGCCTGAGCTCAAAACTTGACATTGCCACTTTCTGTCTATTGGATTTTAGGAAAATTATTTAATATCAGTTTTAACTTATACGAAATGAGGATACAATAGCGGTAATTACACCATAAGATTGTTGCAATATTAAATGAGCTAACAGATAGAAAACACTAAGCACAGCATTTGTCAACTAATGAAC
>NW_012153985.1:26178-26903 GCF_000956105.1 Propithecus coquereli
AAAGAGGTGATTTATTATAGATATACAAATATCAAAAGGATAGCAATGGAATATCACAAACAACTTTATGTCAATGAATTTGATAGCTCATATAAAAGGAAAAAAATTCTTAAAAAACACAAACTAGAGAAGCTACCACAAGAAGAAGAAAAAATTCATCTATAGCATGAATAGCACTGTATCTATTAAATATACTAAATTTGTAGTTAAACTCTTTCGCACAAGGATGTTTATCAAATGTAGTGGTCACATTTACCATTTTAATTCAACATTGTACTGGAGATTCTAGCCAGGAAAAAAGGCAAGGGAAAAAATAGGAAACCAAATTGGAAAGAATAAAGTAAAGCTTTCTTTAAACACACATATACATATTTTAAATGAGCCAAAAATGATAAATGGCCTTTATTTTTTTTAAATAAGTAATTTAATAATCAGAAGTCACTATTTAAAAGTAAAGGCCATTCGTATGGTGTCATATATCACTTAGTGGCTCTAAATCAAATTTATAGAAAAACTACATAAAAATATATTCGAAAGTTAAAGGGAATACAAAGGTATCTATGACATCTTTCATTTCAAAAATAATTTTTGGAATTTTACCAAGTATGAATTCAACACTGCAAAAAGGTAAGAAACATGTTCTATGTATTCATGTTTTAAATACTTCTATTGTTAATCTTCTAAGTTTTTATAAATATTTTCATATTATGTAGCAAAATAGTTTG
>NW_012153985.1:28538-30889 GCF_000956105.1 Propithecus coquereli
ATACATGTCATAACTATCTCTTAGGCTAAGAGCATTTTTGGCCACAGCATGTTCTTTGACACCTATGCTGTGTGGACTGGATGTACCAGAGAGGCAATGATCCCAGAATGAATCCACAAAAATGAGGAAAAAGAGTTAGTAAATAAATAATCCAGCATCCTCCACCAAGCCACAATTTTAAGATGTGCTCTCTTGATATCTCAGAATGTTCTCTGCAAAATTGAGCCCTGAGGGCACTTTGGGAAGATGCGATCAGGTGTGCATCTGTCGTCTGCTTCCTTCTATCTCCTCCCTGCTTTACTTTCCCACTCCCCAGTCAGACCTGTGTTTACTGGGATTACTTACAAATGTACTGCTTGTCTCAAGTTCTGCGTTTAGGGAAATATAAAATACGACTGTATTACTACGTAAAACAATGCATTGTTCCAGAATGTCATAGTATTACAAATTTTATGATACAATTGTATTTGAATAGGATTGATTATTTTAAAATACAAAGTACACAAGTTTGAAGCATTTTGTGACCATTAACTTATTCATCTCTTCACAGAAACTTGTATATACTGCAAAACACAAAAGGTTATATTGAAAGCCCAGGTTATATTAATATAAACAAACTAAAAATCATAAAAAATAAATCATAAAACTCACATAACAATGATACTTCATGAAAGATAAAAGAAAAATTATCATATTCTGTCTCATTTGTTATTCACTTAGGGTAGGTACTGTTAGAATTTTAGGAGCAATATGTACTGATAAGATTTGAAAATATTAAGATTTAAATTCATTGTATAAGAGTAAGAACAATGGTAACATTGAGTACAGTGCCTATGAACAGATTATCTTAGATCAACCCTGGTCAGTCTCCTCTGAGCCCACTTCTTGACTAGTCCTCAACTTTTCAACTTTCGCCTGTAAAAACTACAGAGTCTCAGTGTAAATGATGCCCCAAGGCTTTATCCCTAAGACAATGACTACAGCCCCTTTAAGTTCCTTCCTGGGAAAGCTCATGGTTGCTAAAAGAATTTGCTGTTTATTCTAGGAAACATTTGAAGATAAGGCCCCTGTCTCCCAATCTTTGTGGGAAGGTAGGAGCCTAATTTTAGCAAATGCTAGTTAGAGAACCCAGAAGGCCTAATTATATTAAGTAACTCCTTTTCCTGCTTTTTTGAAAATTTCCACTTCCCTGAGTCAGCTTAAGCCCCTGCCTTACCCCTTCTCTATTCTCTCATTTTCCCTTGAAAATGCCCATTCACTTCTGCACAATCCAAATTGAGTTCAGTTTACACTGAAGTCTTTTCTCTATTACTGTATCTATTGAATAAAACCTATCCTTACCACTCCAACTAGCGTCTGGCTTTGTCTTTGACAATGTAGCTCACATGATTTTTCAATAGGCTACCTTGCCTCAGATTATTATTTATTTGACTTAATAAATTAATACTTATTGAATTCATTATATATCAAGAATTCTGTACTTCTCAGGGTACAAATTTATGATTCATGTTCTCAAAAAAGTTATCCTAGTTTAAAGAGAGAAAATGAGTAAATAAATAAAATGTTATTACAGCCTAGCACAGAGATTCTTGCTGAAAACAAATTTGGTGGTTGTCTGATTGGGTGGTCAAGGAACACTTCTGAAGATGTGATATTTTCATGACATGTAAGGAATGAGAATGCGATAGACATGAAATTGCGGGGAAGAGTGCTTAGCGAACAGAAGTCAGCATCAGCAATTGAAATGAAACTGGACAGAGCCCAGGATGTTCTAGGAATAAACAGAACAACAGTTTGTCTGGAGCTTGTACAAAGCAAGATGATAAAGATCCAGGTTAAACTCAGGATATATGTAGAGACAAGTTGTGCAAATACTTTCAGGCCATGTAAAAAGGTTTGAATTTCAGTCCGAGTGTAATGAGAAATGACTGCAGCATCTTAAGCAGCAGAATGATGTGCTCTGATTTAAGTTTAAAAAGGTAACTCTGGCTATTTGTAAATACTGAGTTTCAGCAACTAAGAATGGAAGCAGAAATAACAATTAGAGGACAATTGAAGTAACCCAGGGTAGATGCAAATATTCAAAGTCCCTCTAACTCCCACTACCATGGACAATGAAGATAAAATATCATGAGTTGAGGAGTATGATTAAATCAAAACGCTGTATCTGAGATTGAAAATAAATCAGCAGAAGTTTGTTTAGTTTCCATGACTTTGTGTAGAGATGAGAGTGGAAACAGCCTAAGTGTCCATCAATACCTGAGTGGATTAATAAAATGTGGCATATGTATACCATGGAGTTCTACTCAGCCGCAAGAAACAATGGTGATCTAGCACCTCTTGTATTATCC
>NW_012153985.1:43764-44852 GCF_000956105.1 Propithecus coquereli
TTTCATTTTATAGTGTAATTAATTTGTGCTTAAAATTCATGAGATCTGTGAGTTTTTTTCTAAGCACGCTTTGTCATTTTGTTACCTAAGACTAATTTGCACAATGCAGGCTCAATATTTTTGACAGATCATCTAACACGAGCCTGATAATCTGTCTCACTGTGACTAGAAGAAAGTGCTAAGGCAGCACTCAAGAGATGTGATTCTCTTTGACAAAAAGAAAGCAGAGGCAACTCTTCAACTAGGAAACAAACCATTGTGGTGGGTATTTTAGCCTGATTAGTATTCAGTATTAAAACAATTGAAGAGAAGATAACAGGGAGAAGGTTAATCAAGAAAATAAGAAGACGACAAAGACACATTTTGGTTATGTTTCATTGTTAATAGAAAATCAGATTTGCTGCATTGTGTTAGTAACAGAAGTTATGTTGGTAACCAAAAAAGGAATATGCGAATTAAATTTAAAAGAGACTATACATGGAAATTAAGTATCACAGACAATCGTAGTCATAACTGTTGTGATGTACCTCTATGTCATCAAATTTTTAATTGTCTAAACATCACCGTCATCCCCTCTCCCCTAATCCTGTTGGTTTCATTCTTATAAAATATATAACCATATATATCAGAGACACAGTTCTGGCCTGTGTTGTCCCATAGTGTAAGGTCGTGATTTGAATGTCTCCACCAAAAATCATGTGAAAATTTAATAGCCAATGTGACAGTATTGGGAGGTGGGCCTTTAAGAGATGGTTAGGTCATGAGGGATCAGCCCTCGCGAATGGATTAATGCCATTATCACTGAAGTGGAGTAGTTATCGTGAGATTGGGTTTGTTATAAAAATGAATTTGATTTGGTTTATTTCTCTCATCTCACATGCCTGCTTCTGTCTTCCACCGTGGGGTGACCCTTGCCAGATGCCAGTGCCATTCCCTTGGACTTCTCGGCCTCCAGAATTGTGAGCCAAATAAACATCTTTTCTTCATAATAGAATTACTTAGTCTGTGATATTCTGTTATAGCAACAGAAAACAAGCTAAGACATTCAGCGTAGCATGAATTCTAGTATAATCTGGACCAACAGTATT
>NW_012153985.1:58007-60769 GCF_000956105.1 Propithecus coquereli
CATATGTTTTATTTAGACAGATTTTCTTGGTATTATTTTAAAAGTTGAGAATACCTCATTAGGTATAATTAAATACAATCTCAAATACGAAGAGATGAATCCTTAAAAACATACAGCCACTAGACAAAGCATATACTAACAAACGGAAGTTATTAAAATCTGTGGCAAAATATTTTCAGTGAATATTTTCAGTTGTTTGAAAATTAAAGTTTCTGAAGCACATAGTTTGATAGCAGTGTTGGACAAAAAAACCCACTAAGCTCACTTAGATTATTCTTTTGTAATATGTCTCAGTGAAATCTCCTGTCTTATATTTGAAAACAAAAGTGGGAAATATTTCTAGCAAATAATTTTATATCAACATTTTAATTCCTTGGAGCACACTTTACTATTAGGTCCATGTATTTAACACAGGACTTATAGTATAATACAAGTTAATGTTATCATTATTTTCAAATGATATATCTTTTCACATCCATAGTCTGTTTTTTTCTTTTTTTTAAGATTTATTAAGGATATAATTTATATGCACAAAATTTCACGCATTTAGCTTATACATCTTGATGTTTGGATAGATGTATATACTCATGATACAATCATCACAACCAAGGTGCTAAAAATATCCATCACTATCAAAAATCTCCTTGTTTTTTTTTTGTGTTGCTTTCTGGTTTGCTACTTAGTGAGAACACTTCGTGCTTTACTGATACGTAATTTATATACCAAAAACTGTACATATTTAATGTATACAGCTTAAATATGAGTTTCAACATATGCACGTTATCTATTTAAATATTACTATGTATTTGAAAAGAAAAAAGTCACAAGTTCATATACTAAAGATCAATTGAACACTTTCTTAGAAATAAATAGAAGATTTAAAAAACAAACAGAAAAACTACCTCTAACAGTGTATGCATAGTATATGGTGGAAAGTTCTATTAATTTCCTTCATATAAAAAGCTTCAAAATTGTAAAAGAGAAAATAATGGCCCTTCCTTTATCTATATAGACTGGTGTATTACTGGATAGTCCTATATTTACTTTTCACCACATGAATATGTTAAACATCAATATGTTATGAGTATGTCGTACAGAAAAATTACCTCTACCACACACATTAAAGTAATTCTTTGCCAAATTATTGTGTTTACTGGTCACGCTGTTCCAATAGTACTTATAATTCTTATTTTGTTCACATATTTACATGTTAATAATGAGCTATTATAATGATATTTCTCTTTTACCTCTTCTGTAGTAAAATATAAACTATTTGAGGTTATTTCTTTCTTTGCTATACCCCATACACATTCTACATTTATCCTCTTCATATAAGACAATCTTCTATTCTATTTTATAAACATACTGAATGTATAAAATCCTTTTTATGTCATTCCAATAATTCTACCAAAACCCAGAACATTAAATATATAGTTGGGATATTAATATTTAGTAAATATACACAGAAAGTTTTCATAATTCACAATAATGATCACATTTTAAGTGAGTCACAAGGAAATATAAACACATACACAAAAAATGAAGTGGAATTTTTCTCTAAACTAAAAAAACTGGATTTTACTAATTTTATATATGCTGACAGTGACCTACACAATTCTATATTTGAAAAGAAGGAATAAAATAAGGAAAGAAAGGAATTTGGGGGTGAGTTATTATTAATATTATTATTACAAATTAACACAGCAACTGTAGTGCATACCAGAGAATTCTTAGAAAATCTTGTCTTCAGTTAAAGACTTCTTGTTCTTTGTCATGTAACAATACTTATTTTTTCCAGAAACAGAGGAAAAATACATGTATCATTAGGAAATCATTGGACAGCAAGACTTGATCCAAGATATAATGTATCTAAATAACAACTTAGGAGCAACAAATACATAAGTTGTTATTTTCATTGTTTATATACCACTCTATAGCAAAAAAATGTTTCCATTTTTTTTTTTTGCAATTAGAAAAACAAAATGAAATTAATGTCAACCCTGTCAATCTCCTTATTGGGAAGAATGTATGATCAAATTCTATCAATAAAACTTGAATGTGAGTAGCTGAAACCTTTTTCCTGCACTTCAGTACAAAATTACACAAAGCAGGACATCAAAAGGGATCTTTGAGTTGTTTTGAGTTTTGACACTTTTTTGGTGAATATATGATAACTATTATTATAGTTATAAGAAAACTAAAGAAAGCACTGAATAAACAATTAACATTTGACTCTTACAATTTTGAGCATTGCTATCGTTGCCATCAAAGTGGAATCAAGAAATAAATCAAGATCTTAGTAAACCTCCACCATTTTCCCTTGTTGTTTGCCCAAGTTATCCCTTAAGACACAATGATAATAAAAATAATCTATTGAGTAGCACAACACTTTGATTACATTTCAAAATAAATTATAATCATGGAAATAATCTGTTTCCTGATGGAATATTATTCAGGGAAATAGAGACTCTATTAATCAATGTTGTCCAGAAAAACAAAACCAATAGCAGTTAGATAAATAGATAGAGAAGAGGGAATTTATTATGATAATTGGATCACTCAATTATGGAGACTGAGAAACTCCATGATCTGACATCTGCAAGCTGTGGAACCACAGAGATTTTTGATATAATTTATCTGAGTCCACAGGCCTGAGAACCTAGAGGGGCACTGGTCCAAGTCCCAGAGTCCAAGGTTAGAGAACCAGGAATTCTGATGTCTGAGCACAGGAGAAGATAGATATTCCAGCTCCAAAAGAGAGA
>NW_012153985.1:60819-62409 GCF_000956105.1 Propithecus coquereli
CATTCATTTATTGATGTACATTTAGGTTGATTCCATAACCTAGATATTGTGAATAGTGCTGCAATAAACATGGGAGTGCAGATATCTCTTTAATATAAGTATTTCTTCCTTTTTATATATACCTAGCAGGGATTGCTGGATCATATGGTAATTCTATTTTTAGTCTATTGAGAAGCCTCCATACTGTTTTCATAGTGACTGTACTAATATACATTCCCACCAACAGTGTTTGAGACTTCCCCCTTTTTCCACATTTTTGCCAGCAACTGTTTTGAGCTGTCTTTTTGATAAAAGATATTTTAAAATAATTGGGGTGTGATAATATCTCATTGTAGTTTTAATTTGCATTTCCCTGATGATTAATGATGTTGAACATTTTCTTTATACCTATTGGCCATTTATATGCCTTTCTTTGAGAAATGTCTATTCAGAATTTTGGCTGTTTTTAAATTGGATAATTTGTTTTTTTGTTATTGGGTTGCTTGAGTTCCTTATTTATTCTGAATATTGGACCTTTGTCAGATAAATAGTTTGCAAATATTTTGTTCCATTCTGTATATTGTCTCTTCATTTTGTGACCATTTCCTTTGCTGTGCATAAGCTTCTTTGCTTGATATAATGTTACTTGTCAATTCTTGCTTTGATTTCCCGGGATTTTGAGGTTTTACTTAAGAAATCTTGGCCTAGGCAAATGTACTGCTCCATATCCCGAATGTTCTCTTCTAGTAGTTTCATAGTTTCAAGTTTTACATGTAAGTTTTTAGTCCATTTTTATTTGAGTTTTTTATATGCTGAGAAATAGGGACCTAGTTTTATTGCTTTGCATATGGATGTCCAGTTTTCCCAGCATCATTTATTGAAGACTCTGTATTTTCCTCAATTTATGATCTTGGTGACTTTTTTGAAAATCAGTTGGCTGTAAATGTGTGGATTGATTTCTGAGTTCTATAGTCTGTTCCATTGGTCCGTGTGTCTATTTTTATTCCAGTTCCATACTATTTGAGTTACTATAGGATTGCGGTATGTTTTGAAGTTAGGTAACCTGATGCCTCTAGCTTTGTTCTTTTTGCTCAAGATTGCTTTGGCTATTCACAGTCTTTTCTGGTTCTATACAAATTTTAGAATTTGTTTTTATTTATTTATTTATTTTTTTGGCTATTTCCGTGAAGACTGTCATTGGTATTTTGTTGGGATTACATTGAATCTGTAGATTGCTTTTGGTAATATGGACAATTTGATGATAGTAATTCTTCCAATCTATGAATATGAGATTTCTTTTCATTTTGTTGTTTTCCCTTCTATTTATTTCATTAATGTTTTATGGTTTTTATTATGAGGATCTTTCAATTCTTTGGTTATGTTTAATTCTAGGTATTTTATATTTGTAGATATTATAAATGGGATTCCTCTCTTGATTTCTTTTTCATATGGTTTTCTGCAGGCATATAGAAATGTTAGTGATTTTTGTATGTTGATTTTGTATCCTCCAACTAAAATGCATTAAAATGAAATCTTAGTTATGGTACAATATTTTTACTTATGAAAATATCTGCATTCTAGTAAAATATGAGTAGTGAATCCCTACTTGAT
>NW_012153985.1:63319-65571 GCF_000956105.1 Propithecus coquereli
TCAAGCAGTCCTCCAACCTCAGCCTCCAAATGTGATAGGATTACAGGCTTGAGCCACCACACCAGGCCACCAGTTATCTTGATTTGAATTCTTGCTCAAGGAAGTAGAAGATTGAGTTTTTAAGGTTTCCCGGAGTAAATCAATGTTTCCAAATATATATGGGCATATATGTGTATATACAGACAGTCCCCAAATTATAATGGTTTAACTTAGTATTTTCCAACTTTACGATAGTGGAAAACTGTTACATTTTGATGTAATGTATAGAATTCAATAAATTACATGAGATATTTAATGCTTTATTATAAAATAGGATTTGTATTAGATCTTTAGTATTTGATGATTTTTCCTAACTGTAGGCTAATTGTGAGTATTCTGAGCAGGTTTAAGATAGGTTAGGTGTATTAAGTGTCATTTTGACTTACAATATTTTCAATTTAAGATGAGTTTATCAGGATAACCTCATTGTTAGTCAAGAGCATTTGTCCATATTGTCCATACATGTGTGTATATTACACACATGAAATAGGAATTGGAAATTATGCATGTGTGTATAATTACATGTATAATTATTATGCATGTGTGTATAATTACATGTATAATTACACACATGCATAATTTCCAATTCCTATTTCATCAGCCTATATGTTTGTAATCTTATAGCTTATTTAAATTGTCACAGATTTTTTTTATTATTCTCAAGTATTTTATGTAACATTCACGTGCTTTTATCCATTGTCTTCATTTAATATCTCATAGAGCAGGGACACTGCCTCCTCACTTTTTTGTATAGGACCCCATATTCAGTAAGTCAACATTTTTGACCAAGCGCTTATAGTTTTAATTAAATATGTTAATATTAAACCACCTCCACACACTTCAATTCTATAGCACATATTATTAATTAAAAAAATTAATTCAACTTTGCCTTGCACTTGAAAATGCCCCAACGGAAGCCAAAGGTATCCAAAAACAGGAGATGGCTATATATCTTGGTAAAATTTTTTTCTGTAACACTTTAACTTTTGTTTTAACTTTCAGTTACAATGGGAAGCTTGATGACCTTTTAAGATTTTCAAGATCACCTAAGAAAGAGTGATTTCAAATAAGTTTCAACTGTGATCCTGCCCAGCACAACGATGTGGGTAATTTAAAAATTACATCCCATGATAAATCTCCCAGGAAGTTCCTCTATTACATTCACTGACATTTCCACAGTGCACAGATGCATTTATAAGAGAACTTTGTACAATAAAATGAATTAGATTAATGGAAGAGAAGAGGAGTCCTAATTCCATATAGGCATATTTTGTTGAATCTATTCCTCTGCAAGTTCTTTTTGACAAAAGGAATTCTTCTTTAAATGTCATGCTGAACATTATTAAAAACACGGACTTTTCCTAATTCTAGGTATGCTCATAAGGATGTTTTACTCATCTAATCTTTGAAAACATTTAATAATCAATTTAATGTAGTACATTCAATTCTATTTGTGTGTATCAAATTAAGATGGGTAATAGAAAAACACACCGAATTGAACATCTATTTTATTAGTTTTATACACTAGACTGGATACATCTCTCTTTTACTAATAAATATTTTTGTTCAAAGACAGGTTTTTTTCAGAGATAGGGATATGTAATTATATTGTAGAAATAGTTTTCATAGGTTTAGAAACTTTTAGATGAGAGGAAAAAATATCTCGTATAACTTGCCTGTAGTGTACAGCTAGTTATGTCAAGGCTAGTAATAGGTCGTTTTTATTTTATATTTTTATATTATGCTATTTCTTACAATTATTTACAAAGAAATAACTTTTTTGTCTCTAGTTCATTTTTAAACCTTGTATTGCTTATGATTTATATAATAAACTCTTAGCTCTAAATGGTTTACTCATTTGGCTAAAAAAAACTTTTTAAAACCTTTATATAAGAAACAAAACCAGATATATATATAAATAGATAGATGTAGATATACATATACATGTAAATTGAAGCACTTTGATTCACCTTGTTTATCATTGAAATTAAGATTTTAATAATACTTACATACTAGTGTTGTAAATGGTTTATATGAGCTAATGTGAAGGTTCAAAAAATGGATCTACTCAAGATAAGCATTTAATAAATGCTAGATATGGTTTACTTGTGTTGTAGTTGTGTTATATTGTGGTTTTATTACTATTTTATTGTTGTAGTTGTTGTTATAGAAAGAGGACCAACTTCAAAAATAAGGTGGCTTTGAACTTAGAT
>NW_012153985.1:69218-70159 GCF_000956105.1 Propithecus coquereli
ATATATATATAGGGAGAGAGAGAGAGTGAGAGAGAGAGAGAGAGTGTCTGTCTGAAAAGTACCCAGCCATTGTTAAATTAATGAGAATGGTTTGCCCTAAATCGACGTAACCTGGCAGCCAAGGAGAGTGGACTGTAATGCACATGCATGAACAATGATGCCTTCACTGTACTAGTCAGTGGGGTGCTAGATGCTATTGAGTGAGCATATGTACTGTGTGGCCATCACATTCAAAATGATTGAGTGAGTAGAACAACGAATCTGCATCAAATTTCACATTAAGCTTGAACTTTCCTCCATGGAAACTATTTAGATGATTGAGAAGACTTTTAGGGATGAAGCAATGAGTGCAGCGGAAATAAAAGTGTGGCAAAAACCCTTCAAAGATGGTTGAAAACATGTCAAAAGTGATTTATATTCTGGAATTCCTGCAACAAGCAGAACACCTGAGAAGGCTGAATGTGTACAGGTTAGGTTAAGAGACATTGGGAAAACTGTGTGACGTCTCAAGTTGCCTGCTTTGAAGGGGACTGAGGCGTCATTGTCCTATGTATGTATAATGTTTCTTGTATCTTATATCTTCTTCAATAAATGTCACTATTTTCAGGTTACGTGGCTGAATGCTTTCCGGACAGACCTCATAAATACTGATATTTAAAACTGCCAGATGGTCTTTAAAATTGCCAAACTGAAGGAAAAATAAAAGATTATTAGTTCATATAACAGTTCTAAAACCCAATCAATCAGTAATTTTGTTTTTGTTTTTGTTTTTACTCAAAGCTTCCAATGAGTTATTTAGTAAATCTATCTTAAACTTGTATGGAAAGTGAAATATCTCTAGATATTTGAGAAAAATCTAAGTAAAAGAAATAAACAAAATAAAGAGCCAGAAGAATTTCAGAAGGAACAGCAACAATGCAAGTAATAGAAGAAAAAAATCT
>NW_012153985.1:71657-73253 GCF_000956105.1 Propithecus coquereli
ATAATATTGATGCTGAGTTGACAAATAGGTGGCCTATTTGGTTTGACAGTTGTCAAATTTGAACTAGGACCACACACTTCTAAGAAATCCTCTGCAGTGAACAGAGTCTCTATTTCCTGAACACTCTTTTCATGTAGTTCAGGGTTAGGTTTTGCTAATAAGAGAAGCTGCCAAGCATTCTGAAGGAGGGTAGGATGACAGGCTGTTACTTGGGGGAAGCTGCGGCAGTCAGTCATTACCATACAGTGTTGCAGTCCCGTTTTTCACAATCATAATAGTCAGATGTGTTGGGCCCTCTGATTTCTTTTTAGGTCTCATTTCACAATTTTGGTTACCAGATAAGGTGACCTTGCAGGCTTCTGTTCTAACTTCTGTTTTTAGCCATAGTAGTCAAATGCAGTAGTTTGTTGGGCCACCATCATTGACTTCAACTTTCTAGACCCTTTCATAGATCCAGCTTCCCCACCCACTTCAGTGCTTCAGGATAATGTAGTAAATGACTGCAGTTTTCAGAGTCTCAGTTGCCCACCACCTTCTCCCAACTTCAGGTAAACTCCTATTCCTATATTAAACCCATGCACTTCTGTAGTTGGTGTATTTTTTTGACTTAATCAAAACTATCAGATTTATTCATCCTTGGTTATTGTTAAATAGCCTATGCTCTACATTCCTTCAGGGTGACAATTAAGTAGTCATAATTGTCTGTCTGGTTTTAAAAACTAACATTTCATTTTTCATTTAATACATATATAATAATACCACACTCATCTAAATTACACCAAATTCTCTAAATGTGTGAAATAAAGTCTTCTATTTTATCTAGAAAAGCATCATTAATATCCTGTTCAGAGTAATAGTTCATAAAATCTAATTAAACATTCTTGTATCATCCACTTGCTTCTGAAATATGATTTAGGAATAGTTGAGATCATGCTGTACATCTGCATACTAATCACACACACACTTTGTAATTATATATAACAAAACATACAGTATGTAACTAATTATAGAGATAGATACAACTTGTAATTATTACTTCATATTCCACTGCTTGCCCACTGATATGACCAACAAGAGATAGTTTTTACATTATTTTTAGATTTTTGATTCTAACAAGAACTTGATATTGAAGACAACTGAATAGTCATTAAATAGGTGCAAATAAGCAGAATAATTTCTCTAGTAGTCTTTCTTTATTCTGATGATACAGTTTATTTCATGTACCTTTACATAATTGTAGGTTGCTTTATCTTTTATTTTTTTCTTTCTGAGCCTCTTCATTACATGAATTTGTGGGAATACTATTTTAGCCCTATAAAAAATTCTCTGAAAATTTTCACCTAAAAAAAAAAAAAGGTTGGAAGTGTGCATTCAGAAGAGTGTGAGAGCCTAAGCAGAAAATTGTATTTTGAATTTAAGAAAAGTATCTATGTGTTTTGACAAATATTTCAAAACAGTTTTACTCACTGGTGATTTGGGAGGTATTTATAATATCTATGAAAATACCCCTTGGTATGTCACTTAACTCACATTCCATTTTCTTCTTTTTTTTTTTTTATTTCAGCATATTATGGGGTACAGATGTTTAGGTTACGT
>NW_012153985.1:73887-79075 GCF_000956105.1 Propithecus coquereli
TGCCATTGTTTAATGATTTTATTGGTTAAAATCAGAAATTAATAGCTAAAACGAGTAAAAGAACTATAAAAATCATAGTATTATACAAATTTTTTAATTAAGGTAATTTAATTTGGAAATATCACATCTTATGTGATAATTATATTTCTAATTATTCCCTGGCTATATGTTGTTTGATATTTTTTCCTTAAACTGTGTAAATACAAATTTATAGTTATTCAAACTAGTTAACTAGTAAGAACTTTAAAATGCACACCCTTCAAATATACTTAATATATTTTACCATGCATATTAGAAAATGCTAAAAATAAATTGCAAAATATTTTGTATTTCATTTCAGTGAATAGTTATGTAAACCAAAATAAATAATGTAATGGATCTGTCTGTAAGTACTGGAGAATTTTTATATGAGGATCCTGGAAATATCATGAGAAAAAAAATGTTATACATGTTATCTTATGAAATTTATGTAAAAGGATAAGAATTTAGAGACAAGTAAATACCATTCTACACGAGGAGGATTCTTTCAACTTAGAATTATTATCCACAAAATATACATTATGTAAGTCAAAAGTAAAAGGATAAACTACATGTATTTATACATGTTCAAGTTATTTTTTTTTTAATTTCAATATATTTAGGAGGTTTTGTTACATGAATATATTGTATAGCAGTGAGGTCTGGTCTTTTAGCATACCCATTACCCTAATAGTGTACATTGTAATCAATAGACAATTTTTCATCCCTCAGCCCCTTCCCTCCTCCCACCTTTGTAATCTTCTTTGCTGATTATTCCACTCTGTATGATGATGTATACCTATAATTTAACTCCTACTTATAAGTGAGAACATACGATATTTGATTTTCCATTCCTGAGTTACTTTAATTAAGATAATAATCCTTCAATTTCATCCAAGTTACTGCAAAAGACATTATTTTATGTTTTTTATGACTAAGTAGTATTCCATGGGGTGTATATACTTATATATAAGTGTGTGTGTCTGTGTGTGTGTTTGTGTGTGTACGTGTGTATGCATATATACTCATCAGTTGGTGGATACGTAAGGTTGATTCCATATCTTTGCTGTTGTAAATTGTGCTGTGGAAAACATAACAAGTGTATGTATCTTTTTGGTATGATTTCTTATCCTTAGATACTCAGTAGTGGGATTGTTAGATTGAATCATAGATCTACTTTTAGTTCTTTGAAAAATCTTCATACTGTTTTCCATAGAAGTTGTACTAATTTACATTTCTGACAATAGCATATAAACATTCCGTTATCACACTTCCACAAAAACGTCTATTGTTATTTGAATTTTAATAATGGCCATTTTGACTGGGGTAAAGTGGTATTTCATTATAGTTTTAATTTTCATTTTTCTGATGCTGAGTGATGTTGAGCATTTTTTTCATGTGTTTGTTGGCCATTTGTATATCTTCTGTTGCAAAATGTCTATGTATGTCATTTGCCCATTTGTTAATGGGATTATTATTTTTTTTTTCTTGCTGAGTTGTTTGAGTTCTTTGTAGATTATGCATATTAGTCCTTTGTGGGATGTATAGTTTGAGAATATTTTCCTCTATTTCATAAATTCTCCATTAATTTTGTGGATTATTTCTTTTGCTACACATAATTGTTTCAGATTAATTAGTCCTATTTTTTTATTTTTATTTTAATTTTGTTGTATGTGCTTTTGGGGTGTTTAGACATAAATTCTTTGCATAGACCAATGTCCAGAAAAGTTTTTTCTATCATTTCTTCTAAAATTTGTATGCTTTCAGGTCTTACATTTAAGTCTTTAATCCATCTTCACCTGATTTTTATATAGGATGAGAGATAGGGGTCCAGTTTCATTCTTCTGCATGTGGCTATCCAATTTTCCCAACATCATTTTTGAATAGAGTGGCTTTATCCAGTGTACGTTTTGTCGGCTTTGTTGAAGGTGAGTAGGTTGTAAGTATATGGCTTTACTTCTGCATTCTCTATGCTGTTCCATTGGTCTGTGTCTCTAATTTTATACCAGTATCATGCTGTTCTGGTTACCATAGCCTTGTAGTATGATTGAAGTCAGGTAATGTGATGCCTCCAGTTCTGTTATATGTGCCTAAGATTGCTTTGGTTATTTGAGCTCTTTTTTATTTCTACGTGAATTTTAGAGTTTTTTTTTTTTTAATTCTGTGAAGAATGATGTTGGTATTTTGATGGAAATTGCATTGAATCTGTAGGTTGCTTTGGGAAGTATGGTTGTTTAAACAATATTAATTCTTCTAATCCATGAAAATAGGATGATTTTTGCATTTGCTTTTGTCATTTAGGATTTTTTTCATCAGTGTTTTCTAGTTTTCCTTGTACAGATCTTTAATTGCCTTTGTTAAGTATATTCTTACGTATTTTTTTCAGCTATTATAAATGGGGTTGAGTTCTTTGTTTGGTTATCAGCTTAGTTGTTATTAGTGAATAAAAATGCTACTGATTTGCATGTGTTGATCTTGTAATCTGACACTTTATTGAGTATATTTCTCAAATCTAGAAGTCTTTTGAAGGAGTCTTCAGAGTTTTCCAGGTATAAGACAATATCATTAGCATTCAGAGATAATTTGACTTTCTATTTTCTTATTTGGATGTCCTTTATCTCTTTCTCTTGACTGATTGCACTGGCTGGGACTTGAGTATTAACTTCTGTAGAAATGGAATTTCAGAGGTCTTAGGAAGCTTATCTCATTCTCCAGCACTATGCACTTCTGATAGCAGGTATTACATTGGGCTGTACATTTCAACCTCCAGGGCCGGTAGGTGGCACTTTCAGGTATGAGCCAGTTGTAGTAGAATCTGGTGGGCATGTGTTTGAACTCTGTTTACTGTGAGGGGTTCTCCCTTGTCTCAAACAATGGACTAGTCTGTGGCAAGAAAACAACATGCCCGCCACTAGACTGTCCTGAGATTAGTGACTCTCAGTTTAGTCAAACACTGATATCTACTTCCAGGCCACATAGCACTGAGTCAGAGCTTCAGAAAAGTCCTGTACCATAACTCTTCACATAAATTGTTTCAGAGCAGAATTTCTTCCCTACGCCCAAAATAGATAGTTTGGTGGCTTCCCTGTTTTCTTCTGGGGGGAACACTGCTGCTTCATGTAGAGAGGGGGAGGTGCCCTATCTTTAGGTACAGAAAAGTGAGTACCAGCTGTGGTGGTGTTGGCAATTTGTGTCAGCTGGAATTTCGGCCCCTGGGGGAGTGTTCAGGTGCCAGTGGTGGTAGACTAGGGTAGGTAATCCCTAATGGCTAGGCCTCTGGTTGGCATGCTTGAGTCCTGGGGGTACCAGACCAAGACCAGGCTGGCAAACTTGTCATCAGGCCCCCTGGGTTCAGGTGCTGGCTATGATAGGGAGAAGCAAGATGATCCCTTGGTCACTGGCAGAATGCTCAGGCAAGGGAAAGATGAGTGCACTGTGGACCTGTCACCAGGGAGGGCATGTCCAGTCCAGTGTAATTAGTAGAGACAAGTAGCTATGGTGCTCACTGGATGCAGTGCAAAGCACACAGGACACAGACCTCTGGGAGTGAGCTTCCATAATGGTACCACTGGGCTGCAGCTGGAATTCTCACATGGGGGCAGACAATTGTGCTTCAGATAGGGGAGGAGTTTAAAGGAGCATGATCTGCTCATGCTACTGTCCTTCAGCAGCTGCAGCAGCAGTCTCTGTCCTTGGATACCCAAAGTCACTCAGCTTCCTGCTCGCACCCTGGCCAGGCAGTGGCAATGACTCAACCCTCTGGGGACTAAGATCCCCAGAATGGATACAGACTGCAACTGGAATGCTCTGGCAGGGGAAAGGAATTTTTGCTGTGGATTTGCCACCAAGAAGGGCAGGCCCCTCTCCATGGAGACAGGTAGCTGTGGGCTCACAGGTGTCTCACACCTCCCTCCCTCACCAGTGGCACTGGCCTCTGTCCTTTGGGTGCACAAAAGTACCTAGGTTCCCAGTTGCCTCTCTGGCCTGGCAGTGGTAGTGCTGGCAGAGATGGTTCAAACTGCTGGGGCCTGGGTTCCCAGAGTGGCTGCAGGCCGCAGCTGGAAGGCTCAGCAGGGGATGGGCATGATTCTGCGACTTGCTAGCAGGAGGACAGCTCCTTTTAGTAGAGGAAGACAGTTGTGGGAGCACCCACTGCTTTCCCTGCCTGCTCTCAGAAACGGTAGCAGTATCTGTCCTTGGGGCACACACAAGTACCTAGCCTCCTTGCTCCCTTGGTGGCCCTGTGGCTGTGGTGGTGGCAGTGAAGGTAGTAGCACCTGAGGAGGACACAGACCTCTGGGCTCTGGGATCTCTGAACGGCTCAGGGCTCAGAATCATGTGGGACTTCACAGGAGTTCAAGCAAAGGTTCTGCAGAATGTTTAGGTCTAGGGACTCTCTAGTGGCTAGGATTTTCAAAGCCCCTAGAAGGAGTGTGTAACACCTGGGATTTGTCACTTATGCTTTCCCCGTGTCAGGGAGCTTCTCCCATCTTCCTGCCAATCCCAGCTAATGAAGGGTCTGGCTACACTCTCCTCTGCTTTCCCAATTCCTATTGCTTCTCTATTGAATTCTAGTGTTTTCTTGTAGATTATCTATTCAAAATGTGAGTATCTACACACTGATTTTGATTCCTTTCTGTGGGAGAGGTGCACACTAGTTGCATGTAGTCAGCCATCTTGAACTGGAATGCCCTATTCAAGTTATTTAAATTTTGAAATATTGAAAATTATGTTATATACATAAACCAGTATTTATATCAGGGGAATGTGATTATAGGTGGGTAAAGGTAGATAACAAAATATTTGGGGGTATAGGCTTTTAATTTTGACTTATTAAATGAAAATGATAGGTATAAAACAAAAAAAGGTAAGAAAAATAGCATTGACACAAAATACCAGTTTTTTTAAATTAACAATAATAACGGAAATGCATCAAGAATACAGCCCAAACATTTTTGAAATTTTTTTCTTGTTTTTTTGTTTTTTTCTTTGAAAAGTAGAATAAGCAAGAAGTGCCAAGGGTGTGTAATTATTAATCACAAGGATATTAATGGTAATAATAGTTAGGATTATGGGGCTGTGTTCATCTGCATCCTGTCCAATGGAAAGGTGGGAATCAATCAACCTGTAGAGGAGAAAAGTCAATAAGCAACAACTATTGAATCAGAAG
>NW_012153985.1:79877-82615 GCF_000956105.1 Propithecus coquereli
CCTGGCCTCAATCACTCCTCCCACCCTGACTCCCAAAGTGCTGGGATTAAAGGAATGAGCCACAGTGCCCTACCTTCCTGCTTTAAATTAAGGAGATTGTGATGAGGCTCTAGATTAAAGTGTAATGTGATTGTTATTACACTAATATTATTATTTTCATTCACATTAAACCCAAGTTAATACTAGAGAATAAGCTAAAAACGATCAAGGAAAGTTGAAAAATTGGAGAAAGAGCACAGAAGGGGAATCTGGGACAAATAAGGACATTCTTAAGAAATATTTTTAGAAGATAAATGCCAATAAAATCTTAGGAAATACCCATGTGAGAGCAAGATTTGAGGAATGACAAAAATAATGAAAATGCAGAAAAGTAATAAACAAATGTAGGGAAAGAACAGGGTACTTTAATGCCTACACATAGCAGAAGAGAGGATTCCAGGAAGATCATGTTTTATTGCTCCCAATGCTCCTAACACGAATGAAAGAAATAAAAACACAAACACATAAACGTGAATTAAACATAACACATTAAAGAGAAATAGAACAGGGAAAAGTTATACCTACAATTATATTATACTAAAATGTTCATTTTGAAATTAACACTGCTCTTTAAAAATGCCAACTCATTGCAAAACTTGACATCATACAAACTATTAATCAGTCCCTTAAAAAAAAATCTGAGAAATTACTATGTATCATATTTGCATTGCATGTCTAGGAAAATGATGCTCCTTCTATTCTGAGTTTCAACTTCTTTGATTTTTACTCATTTTTAAAAGATACATACACAAAATTAGATTGTGAATAGATTGCATGTCAGAACCCAGTAATTACCAACATTTTGCAACACTTGTTCCATCTATCCCTACCCCTTTTTATTTTGATGAATATTTTAAATATATTACATTAATTTAAGTCTAAATACTTTGTAATCATTCTTAAAATACATTTTCTTATAAAACCATAGTAACCCTATAGCATCTAACATAATTAGCAAGAACCCATCATTATACTCTATACACATTCAAACTAGTAATATTATTTTTTATAATTCATTTCTTTTTTAATTATACAAAATTTTTCATATGCAAATTTTTAGACACATTATTATAGCAGAGTATAATGAACCTTGTGTGTCACTCAGCTATAACTATTGTCACCTCATGCCACAATTGTTTAGCTTATACTTTCTCACCATCTCTAACTTCAAAATATATTGAAGAAAACCTGGTACCTGGCTTAATTAAATTTCTAAATATTTCAGCATATATAACTACAAAATAAGGTCTCATGTCACATAAACAAAATATCATTTTTATGATTTAAATAATCCATTTAATACTCTGTTGTTTCATAAATGTCACACACACACACACATACAAACACATGCATAAATAATCGTTTGTATAATGCTTCAAATAAAACCCACATGTTGACATAGGCTGACCTCCCTTCCAGTTGTTTTTAATGTATGAACTCCTTGCTAGTCTTTTATTTCACCTCATAAATCTTTTATTGAAAATCATGTGTGTGGAGGAAAGAGTTAATTCAGCAGACCTGGGTTGCTCAAACTCTGCATATTCCCAAGAAAGACCAATCTTTGCGACTGATATCTGTGTTCTGGGACATGAGCTCTAAGCTCTTGAAATATTTTGCCTATTAAGAGTATTTTTGCTATGTGACCTCTTTGGGCACAAGGCACTAGTTTGATCATATAGTTTATGCTAACAATGCCATCTGTCATAAGTGCTTGTTTTGATTTGGGTAGTTGGAATCTGAGTATTTGAGGTCAGGCACAAAGGTATCGCATGCATGAATAACTGACTCCCAGGCTCGGGTATGCTTTCCTGGTTGGGGATACTTGTCACATGTTGTCACACATCATTGCTGGGAGAATTAAGCGCATCTTGGTTGTTTTATTTGGAGAGAACACTTGGATGCTTGCACCTGGTTAATTCCACACTTTGTCCACGTGACTTTTCCTTTTGCTGATTTTTAACCTGAATGCATTTACTATAATAATACTGTATTTACACCATGACTATAACAGCTTTGGTGAGTCCTGTGAGTCCCTTTAACTAATCATTGGGCCTGAAAGTAGTCTTGGGGACTCCTAACACACTGTTATCTATGCTTTAAGTTTCTTTTGGTCTGGATTTTGCTAACCAACTGATGTAATAGGTCAGACAGCATGTCTTGGCTATGTGACTAGAGAAATATAAAAGCTCACACAGGAAACATCTGCCTCTTTGAGTCCTCTCCAAGTCAAGATTTATCACAAAAATCTTTTGGGTCCAATTTCAAGAAGATTAGATTCCTTATGGGAATTAGAAAAAGCCCAGAGCGTTGTTCTGGAAATCTGTTGTTGTATCTTCTCAAATACACCTGAACCCTTCTTCTCTTACTGTACTACATTACTAGCCTTTGTTAAATCCTTAGCTGAATACGCTCTGTTTGGTCCGATGAATCCTTTAAATATGTGAACCTGAGTAATCTTTCTACATACATTATTCAATGAACAATTTAGCCTAACAGTAAAACATTTGAAACAATGGTGTTAAGCATTTGTGATTTAATATTGATTATACCAATAATGGAACCTAATGAACTTTGCAGAGGTCTGATCAGATGCTTACAAATCAATATGCAGTCAACTCCGTTATCAACACTGTTTTTATTTTAAAGGAAGAAAAATTGTAATTAACTTGTGTCTTTAACTATTGACCCCAGGATACTTG
>NW_012153985.1:83085-86686 GCF_000956105.1 Propithecus coquereli
ATCACAACAGGGAAACAACATCATTTGAATATCACCATCTTCCTGGCTGGAGTCCCAGAAGAAAATAAATGCATGGTTTGTCAAAGACAAGAAAACAAGTCATAGGTTCTTTTTGAATTCTGCTTATATAGAATGTATATTTTCCTAAAATACCAGTACTAAAATTTAGCATAATATGAAGTCCTATAAATAATGTGGAAGCAACATAACACAATTTGTATTTATATCCCCTGCTTAAGATTAAAATGTTGTGTACGTTTTTTGGAATAATGGTTATATAGGTCAATAATAATACATATTGTGCATGTTGCCATAAAATCGTATCATGGCTTTTGTTTCTATTACTTTGTCAGCTCATGACCACTATTATTTCTTTGGTTTGTCTGAAATGGATGAAAAGGTTCTATAGACCTTATCAAACGTATACTATTGTTCACCATTTTTATCAATAATATGGATCATGGAATAGTATGCTATTTTGGTTTGCAGATGCCTTTTTTAAAGAATAAAACAAAGAATTGAAATATCTGCTTGAAGGTGTGGATTAAGAATCAACAAGAGCTGAAAAGGCAAGTATTGAGATCTAAATGATCAGAGTTAAATCAGAAAAGCATCAATACGTGGAGTACAATAACAGGACACAGAGAAGACATAGTGGACTTCTCCCTTTAATTAAAAAGTGCCTCTAGTTACTTCAAGAGAAGAGAAACCACAGATCCAGCTCATCAAATTTCTGCAGGATCGGGGTCCTACTCACCTCTATAAACCTGATTTTAAGCCATTCCTTGTAATCCCGCAACTACCTCTAGAAAGCTCATTGTTCAGTTACATGGAATGTTTCCATTTTTGCAAAGGGTTCTTATGATCACTATTTATCTCATTGTTACATGATAGTCATGCAGGCCTAGACTTTCCATGCTGTATCCCCAACCTGATAGCCTTCCTTTGACCTTGACATGAACTTTAGGTGACAACTCAGTATTAATACTTTCAAAATATGTTTAGTGAGTAGCATTTTATCTCCCTTAGTTTGGGTCAAATGTCCTTATTCAGTGATCTCATTTATAGCACACTCTAATGCTTGTAATCAGAGCATGAACCAAATATTATTATACTTCATTTTGTCTCTGTTATGGCAAGATTGAATGCTTCCTGACGAAAGCAGGCAAGTCAAATTTACTCATCTCTGTAAAACTAATGTCTAGTATAATGGCTGGAATTAAGTAAATAACAAATAATTATTTAGTTTTGAAAATTTTAAATGTTTTTACATTGCTTGCTTTGGCCACCTCTAGGATTCATTTCCCTTTTTTAGAGATTTCTTCCTGAATTACTCATATACAATAGTTGCTCCTACATGGAGGACATAGATTTAATAATTTCTGAAATATTTATTCAAATTTCCACTCACCAAACATAACATAAAATATTACTCTTGCATACTCTTAGGTATTAAAATATTTTAAAATACTCTGATGCAGAAATAATAAATTATAGATTATTTTTCTTTTTACAAATCATTTCTCTTTCCACCTGCTTCATATTATTTCTACAAATTTTATACATGGAATATTGTTATAAACCAACCCATAAGATTTATTAAAATGGGAGAAACTTAGAAAAATTCTATAAATAACAAATAAAGTGAATAGTTTCATCAATAATTTTTACCATTCTTGATTTCCTCAGTAATGTAGGGATGCACAACTATAATTTCAAATAGAATCTTGACAGTGATCTGACAGTATGAAGGTCACTTTAGAAGCAAACTTGAGTTACATAAATCTGTAGATCTTCTTGCCAAAATACAGAATCCAACTTCATTTCCTTTAGAGTCTACCCAAGTAAAAAATAGTTCTTCTAAAAGCAAACACAAACACTCTGGGAAAAAATAATTTCTCCTCAACATCTCTGCTTGTTCTCCATTTTGACATTGAATTTCCCTTGCAACTAGTATCTACTTTGAATTAAAATTCTGGCAATTCGATGTTTCTGAAAGGATCTCCAAAGTTCTGTTACTCAAGTGTAGGAATCTCCAGAAATACGCAGCCCTAGGAAAAAAAGCCTATCTCTTGACCATCTCTTATGACCTGACCTGTCTGACCACACTCAATGATTAGAAAGCCATATAATCTTCCTTGTGAATTTGCATCTACTTAAGCACATATTTTAGGGAAATTTTAGTTGACTAGTAAATAAAATGACCAACTCCAGTGATTTTGGCAATTGAAAAGTTACAATTTGATATCAATAAAATAACAAACAGCTAACCAAGGTAGGAAAACGTAAATGTTCTTCCATTTTATAACTGTGTGATTATAGCTATCTACAAGTGATATACTATGGTATTATGAAAATGATAGTTGTGCAAGTCATAACTGTCAGGCAAAATCAGTGTCAAGATTTTGATCAATATTGTAGACAATTATGTTCATTAGGATGAAAATTCAACATGCAGCAACAAATATGAGTTTGCAGACTGCACGTTATGAGATTATGCAAAGACTTTTTTTTGCTCAATTTGAAACATGTGGCTGTAAAAGGCACTCTAAAAATCGTCTTAGAACACATTTAACTGCGAGAAACAGTTACATAATGAACATCTAGAGTCTGAAAGATTGTTGTGAAATGTAACACATTTTTTAACCGAGAATAATTATCAAAAGTTTTTTGTTAAGTTAAAAAGTTTTTTAACTCATCATTTGCATTTATATTAAAAATACTATCATCTATGGCTGTTTTGAGAAAATGTAAAAATTTTATTTCTTCTCACAAAGGATGTACACAAAGAAATTAGCTAGATATATTTATACTAACCAAAACAATCTGGTGTTCAGAAACAATTAATCATATATTCTTAGATTTAAGGGAACGTCAGAGGTCATTCAGTGCAACATATATTGAGTATAATAAGAATAACCTGTGCTACATAACTGAAATCATTTTCTTAGTAGGTGACCCATCTCAATTGGTAGTATTTCTCATTATTGAAAAACTGTTTCTACCTTAAACAGAAAACTACTTCAACAACTTTCTTTCCTTGGTACCAGTAATGCTCCTAGAAGTGTATAGAGTAGAATTCTTTCTTCCTTACAGGGTAGTTCTTTAAATATATGAAGACATCATTTAATAATCATAGCTTCCGATGTTTCTTTCCCATTTTTCAAGGATCCATGTTATTTCATTCTACTACATCTAATACGAAGGGCTTTAGAGCTCTAATCTCTTAGATTGTTCTCTTTGGCAATATCTCATTTTGCAAATTATCTTCATAAGTAAACATATAGTTAAGATGTGATTCCAGAAACAAACTTTAATTGTTATGATTGCTAGACTGCCATTATCTAGCCTAGACAACATTGACTTAATGATTTCCATTAAATTTGTGGAATGTAGATTGCAGTGAACTAAACACTTGCTAGCCAATACTGCACAAACCATTCGTTTTGGATGAAAGATGGGACCTGTACTTGATACATACTAAATTTTAATTTCATTTCTTGGCACTATCATCTTTGCCATCAAACATCTTTTTGAATCATGATCTTGATTTTTATTTTACTTTTGTTTTATTCTTTTACTTCTATTTTACTCTCTCTCT
>NW_012153985.1:88331-90578 GCF_000956105.1 Propithecus coquereli
TTATAAATTAAAGATAAATTTTTCTACTATAAATCTGTATAAAGTTGGAAAAATATTTGTTATATGCTACCTAGGCTATACATTTTGTATTTTCCATTTTTCTTTATTGCAAATCTCATGTTTTGTTCCCTAAGACCAAAGTTATGAAATTCTCAGTAGAACTGAAAGAGAGGGATTATTCCTTCCCAACACACACAAATGCACACTCATGCATACTTTTTGACAAAAGCTACTTTTCTAGTACCAGACAATTTTATTTGTTCATTGATATTCTAGTGGAGAAACTTAGACAATTCTTATAATTTTCATCAGAAATCATGATGCAGGGAACTCTAAATCACAAAATATTTTGCTCTAGAGCAATGGTTGGCAAATTTTTTTCTGTAAAGGATACAGAAGTAAGTATTTTAGGCTTTCTAGTACATATGGTATCTGTCACAACTACTTAATTCTGCCATTGTAATATGAAAGTAGCCATAGACAATACACAATAAATGTAACTGTGTTCCAGTAACACATCACTTATAGAAACAGGTAGAGAGTAGAAATTGACTTGAGAGCTTTGGTATGGCAGACTGCAGTTCTAGACTAGAGAATGAAAATACATGAATAGCTTAAGCACAGAAACAGTGCTATGATGGGACCACGTCCAAAAGAAAGCTTAGGAAAGGCTTTATATTTTTGAATTTTTACATTGATAAGATTTATGATAAAAGACAATAAAGTATATGCACTTTATAACCTGAAAGCTGTTCAGGTGAAAAGTTATTATAACCAATTTTGGGGGTTTATGTCCTATGATGTGAAGTTTTATTTCCCCCTCCCCTGCAAATCCTAACCCCCAAGGTGATGGATTGAGAAAGTGGAGCGTAATTAAGCAGGTGATTAGGTCATGAGCCCAGATCCCTCATGAATGGGATTAGCACCTTTACTAAAAAAAAAGAAAAAATCCGATAGAGCACATATACCCCTTACACCACATTAGGACAAGCAAAAAGTCACCATCAATGAACCACAAAGCAGGCCCTCATCAGACATTGAATCTGGAGGTCCCTTAATCTTGGACTTCCTAACCTTCAGAATTGTGAGAAATAAATTTCCATTATAGATAAACTACTCAGTTTATGGTATTTTGTTATAGTAGGTCAAAAAAACTAAGAAGGTAAATTTTGTGGGAGGGGGGGATAAGAATCGGTTTCATTGGTGGGAGCAGAGGTACTTGAACATACTAGAGATCCTGGTAGCCACTAGTGTCTACCTTAAGAGAGAACAGTTATGGACTGTGTCCAGTGACCTAGTCAATGGTTAGACAGAGGCCAGTTAAAAGAGTTTGTATTGTATTCAACAACATGGTTGAATAATAATATCAAAATTTCCTAAGAGAAAATGTCTATATTATTTCCATTTCACAGATGAGCCAAAGAAGTGCAGAGGAATTAAAGTAACTTTAAAAAAAAAATCAGAATATTACAGGGTACACACATTTTGGTTATATAATTTGCTTTTTTACAGTCTGAGTCAAATTTTGTAAATGTGTCATTCACCCAGATAGTGCAGATTGTACTTATTAGGTATGGATTTGTCCATCCCTCCTCCTCCCCCACCTGCTTGATTTCCATTGAGTTTTACTTCATATGTGTACATAAGTGTTGATCAGTTAGTTCCAATTTAGTATTGAGTACATGTGGTGTTTGTTTTACCATTCTTGCGATATTTCACTTAGAAGATGCTCTCCAGTTGCATCCAGGTTGCTACAAAAGATATTAGTTTACCATTTTTATTGCTGACTAGTACTCCATGGTATAGGCATACTGCATTTTATCAACCCACTCATGTACTAATGGGCATTTGGGTTGTTTCCTTATTGTTCCGATTGTAAATTTTGCCACTGCAGACATTTGAGTGCATGTATCCTTTATATAAAATGTCTTTTTTTTTTTTTTTTCCTTTGGGTAAATACTTAGTAGTGGGATTGCTGGATCAAATGCTAGGTCAACCTTTAGTCCTTTGAGGTTTCTCCATACTACTTTCCATAGAGGTTGTACTAGTTTGCAGTCCCACCAAAAATGTGTAAGTGTTCCTTTCTCTCTACATCCACATGACATCTGTTGTTTTGGGTCTTTTTGATAAGAGCTATTCTCACTGGAGTTAGGTGATATGCCATGATGGTTTTGATTTACATTTATCTGATGATTAGAGACACCAAGCATTTTTCCATGTTTATTGGCCATTAGTTTATCTTCATTT
>NW_012153985.1:100718-102007 GCF_000956105.1 Propithecus coquereli
GATATCTGAAGTTCATATAATTATTTCAATATCTTGCTAAATTCTGGTGACTTGGTAAATCAACTGATAATTAAAGTGTTTGGTTAAAATTTAAAGAATTTAGATTATCTCGTGAGTTGACTTCAGATTACTTGGGTTTTACTTCTTCCACATTTCTTCATCAAAAATTCGTTCAGCCAGAAAAATGGTTTAACTCTTTCTGCTATATTTAAGGTTTGCAAAGGAAATTGGAATAGTATAATGTATTTAGTGGTATTCTATTTTCTCACCATAGTGCTCTCATGTTCATACAAAAAGTTATGCATGAACTTTTCCCCTAATAATTCTATCTTCCCTTGAATAGCTTCTTCTTTTTTTAAATATGTGTGTTTTAAAATTTTTATTTCAAAGCACTGTGTTCTAATATAAACCAGCATGGCAAAATTAACAGGCAAAGATTTCACATTTCATAAATTTGTCATTTATTTTATGGAATAGCACATTTAGTATTAAACATTTTCTTCTACTATGAGCTGATTTCACAACTTAACTCTCTGATGGCAGCATTTTCAAATCTTTGGAGAAAACGTTTATTATTCTCTTGAACAGGCAAGAAACAAGACATACAAATTGTTATGAAGCAAATAAAATGAGATAAAGCAAGTGACCATTCTGTAGGCTGCAAAGTACATTGAAAATAAATTATATTACCATAACTATATTTTCAAACCAAATTTCTGAATTTACATAATGTCTGTCAAGCAAGTTAGAACCAATTACTATACTCTCTTTTGGATTAGTGTGATCACCACTGCAATCATAGTGTACAGATCATTAGTATTTGAACTAAATGAATATAAAAAATGTGGTAAAAAAGGCATATTATCTCACACTACAAAATCAAAACTTCCTAGAAGCTGAACTTTTGAATATCTATTAGTAATATTTGTCTTTTCATGATACTATTATAGACTGAATATTTGTGTCTCCTAAAAATTCATATGTTGAAATGTAATCTCCAATGAAATGATGTTTTAGTCTATTTGTGCTTCTATGGCAAAATACCCAAGACTGAGCAATTCATATAGAACAGAAATTTATTTCTTGCAGTTCTGGAGGCTGGTAAGTTCAAGAACAAAGCACTGGCATTGGTGACTGGTGAGGGCTGCTTTCTGTTTCCAAAATGAAACCTTATTTCTCTGTCCTCACATGGGGAAAGGTGGAAGGGAAAGAGTGTGCTCCCTTCCACCTTGATCCCTTTTATAAGGGTGCTAATCCCATTCATGAGGGCAGAACCTTCTTGAATTAAT
>NW_012153985.1:102057-104245 GCF_000956105.1 Propithecus coquereli
ATAGTAATAATATTAAATATATTTTATTGCTTCAATGAAAGATTTTAAATTCTAATAACTTACAAAGAATTTAATTGGTGTATAATACTTACATGTACAGATGGGATCGGGCACATTCAGGGCGGCATGGCCATAGACTATAATTTTACATGTACATGAAATCTATAGAATTGTGGACCCTTGGGTGGTTTGAATATTAATTTTCATTTTTTTGCCAGATTATTACAGGGATACAAACATTGTGGTTACATGGATTGCTTTTGCACAATTTGTGTTAAAGTTATAAGTGTGCCTATCACCCAGATAGTGTGCATTGTACTCATTAAGTGTGAATTTGCTCATCCCCTCCTCCCCCTCCCACGCACTTGATTTCCATTGAGTTTTTCTTTCATATGTACACAAAAGTGTGGATCAATTAGTTCCAATTTAATATTGAGTGCATGTAGTGTTTGTTTTTCAATTCTTCTGATACTTGCCTTAGAAGAAGGGTCTCCAGTTCCATCCAGGTTGTTACAAAAGGTATTACTTCACTATTTTTTTAAAATGTGGTACGTATATACCATGGGGTACTACTCAGACATAATTTTCATTTTGGACCATTCTATATCTGATTCTGGTGACCTTCAAGGCACGCATGCAATATTTTTTGTCCCCTTATTCTGTTCTGTGTGGAATGGAAACTGTGTTGCTTCTAAATAACATGAAAAGAGCTTTTAAAGATAACAGGTTCCCAACTCTTGACTCAGTGATACTGACACAGTAGGTCTAGATGGAACCTGAGAAACCGACATTGAAAAAATAAATAAAAATCTCACATTATTGCAAACTAAGATTTCATGAATCATAGGTTGAGGAAAACAAAAGACAAAATATAAAGAAAGAAACAAAAATCATTTACCTTTGAGATTTGAAGAGTTTTAAAAGGTTATGACATTTTTATAATGCTAACCAAAATATCACAATGAAGTGTACTCATGTTTTCTTTTTGGCCTTATTTTCATTCATAAATTGATTTACTAAACCAGTCAGCCATATCCAATCAAATAATTTGGAATATGATCACATTTCAATCTCCAAACTGGTAGAGCAGTACGCAAAATTTTGGCTAGAACTGGTCTGTTCCCCAGCCTTTGCCCTATAGCAGAGGCAAAATTTTACCTTGACCCTCTTAGATTTTTTTCGGCTGGGTCTGAGAATTAGATTGACATAGATTAACAGGAGAAAAGCATACAAATTCATGTTTCACATGACATTGAAACTCCCATAGGGAAATAAAGACACAAAAAAGTGGCCAAATCTAAATCCCTGTATACTAGGTTGAACAAAGAGACGCTATTGTGAAAAAGTAATCAAATTATATGGGGAGCCTAAAGGAAAATAAAAATTGTTTTAACAAGGTCTAAGGTCTATTTTTACAGAATTTTCTTGGCTATGACTCCCTGTTGAGGAATGTTTCTTTTATCCTGCTACAGGGAGGACAATTTTCACATGGGAGTTCTCATCTCCCATTTTAAGGAAGAAAAGTGAAGACTAGAATGCACTTCTATCTGTTGTTTTCAAGTGCCTTTAGCGCAAAATGATCTGTATACCAAAGTACCATATTTTGGGGAGCTTATTCTGTGAGCCTTTATTTTTATTATTTGAAAATGAATTATATTAATAAAGCAACAACTACAGAACATATACTCTCCCAGAAAATACAATATACATATATTCCACATTTTAGTTCTATAAGAAACTCTTCTACTTATAACTCATCTTTTCTCTTCTTTTTGACCTTATGTTCCTAGCCCCTTTCTGCTCACCCCCTAAACATTCTTCTGCACCTAATGGCTTAGACATATTATTTATGAGTCAGCTTATATTTCCTTTTAATTGATTCATGTATATTAACTGATATCTTTATATACTCTGCTCTCAACTTCAGTTTTTATTTAGCAGCTATTTTATGAGATGATATAGAGTTTTGTCCTGTTTCCATTGTTAGACAAATCATTCAAATTTTATAAACTTAATTTCCTCTTTTCAATGTCCAAGACTGATCCATACAATTTCTAGGCTTCTTTTCATCTCTCAACTCCTAAAAATATCTCCAACAACATTCTGTCTCAAGGACTATAAGGCATGTAAGAGATAATTTTTGAATCTGAAAATGACTTGGGGTCCTGAATCTAAAACTTTAAGGTTT
>NW_012153985.1:105665-106973 GCF_000956105.1 Propithecus coquereli
GAGGGCTGCTTTCTGTTTCCAAAATGAAACCTTATTTCTCTGTCCTCACATGGGGAAAGGTGGAAGGGAAAGAGTGTGCTCCCTTCCACCTTGATACCTTTTATAAGGGTGCTAATCCCATTCATGAGGGCAGAACCTTCTTGAATTAATCACCCCCAAAGAACACATGTCTTAATACTGTTATAGTGGGGATTGAATTTCAACATGAATTTTGAAGGGGTCGACATCATTCAAACCATAGCAAATGGTGTTTGGAGGTGAGAACATTGAGAGGTGATTAGGTCATGAGAATGGAGTCCTTTTGAATGGAATTAATGCCCTTATGAAACAGATACCAGAGAGCTCTTTTGCCATGAGAAGATACAGAGTGGGAAGACAAGCATCTGTGATCCAGGAAGCAGAATCCCTCACTAGACACCAAATCTGTCAGCACCTTGATCGCAGATTTTCCAGCCTCTTCAACTATGAGAAATAAATTCCTCACAGTTTATAAGCCAGTTTATGCTATTCTGTTATAGCATCCTGAACACACTAGGGCAGGTACATTTTTATATAATGTTGTGGAACTTTATTTAACATCGCATCCATACAATTTGCTCAATTAAATAAATCTTTTTATGTTGACTTACTTTTGATTGAAACAGAAGAGCCAATTGCTACGCATTCAGAAAATAAAGAAATACAAGTTAAGGAAACTAAGGAGGGGAAAAATTGTTAGTGAAATCATTTTCAATGAAGCAAGTCATCCCCGTTTTGAATAATCCTCCAATAAGTTGTACCCAATTGAAATAAGAAAGCATAAAAACAAACAAATTAAAAAACACATCCAAAATGCCTAATCTTTGGGATTATATAATTATCAAAATCACTTCTATAGTGTTGCTTATAAAATGGAAAGCAAAAAATACACACACACACACAGATACATATAAACATTTTTAATCCTTATAAAAACTCAACAAGATAAAGTATACTATATATCTATCTTAAAGATGAAAAAACTAAAGTACCAAAAGATAAAGAAACTTGTTCTAATTCATATAACTGATAATGAACATGACTAAAATTTGAATCAAGGTAATTTGGTTGCATGGTTCCTAATCTCAAATAGCATATTATATTTGCTCTTAGAACTTCCATAATAAGACTTGTAACCTCCAGGTACCTTTACTTTTCCAAACTTTCCAACACAGTTTAAAATTAATTTAAGTTGCATTGCATTCTCCTTAATATTGAAACATATAGTCTTTTTGAAAATAAGGTTAATTTATTTTTAATTTTCACATTCAAGTGCCTTATGTTGCTTAC
>NW_012153985.1:108003-109943 GCF_000956105.1 Propithecus coquereli
TTATATTTGTTTACTGCCTAAAGTGAGCTCTGATTCATTCTAGTCTAGTCTATCCTTTCATTTAAAAATGCTGTTTGGGAATGGGGCAAAGTTGGTCAACAGATACAAAGTTACAGTTACATAAGAGAAATAAATTCTGGGGTTCTGTAGTAAAGAGGACAATTATAGTTAACAATAATGTATTATATATTTCAAAATAGCTAGAAAGGAAGACTTTGAATGTTCTCACCATAAATAACAATGGTTGGAAGTGATAGATATACTAATTGTGCCAATTTGATCCTTACACAATGTAAACATGTTTCAAAACATCACACTGAACCAAGTAAATATGTACAATTATGTGACAATTAAAAACAAAATAAAACTACAAAATGCTATGAGACTCAATTAAATCATCGATTTTGCTACCAGAGATATGTTAAATTCCAGAGTTTGAAAGCATTGTGTGATAGTAAGTGGTGATATCAGAGGAAAGTTAGATTTCAATAAATTATGAAAATTATTTTGCTAGTCACTAGAGAAATCCACAGAAATTCTGACTTCCCCTTTTTTAGGCTCTCATCAAAATTGACTTACTCTATTAGTGAGTAAGACTAGTAAGAGTAGTAAGACTAGTAAGAGTCTTTGATTAAACATATGAGACATATGAGACATGACATATTTCACTTCTAGATGGAAACACTAGGAAACTGTAAACTACCTCTCTTACTTCCTTAGTAAGTGTCTATGCTCCCTGTGATGCACCTCTGTCCACCTCGGTCTCGGTATGAAAAGACGTGGGGCACATGGGGCACAGCATCATATAGCCGTATATTGTTACTAAGCAATAAACCTTTCCTATTCTGACTGATAAGGAAGTTGGAACCACATTATGTTAATATAGCCTATCCAAAGTCATTTAACTTGGCTTGTTATTCAAATGGAGAGAACCAAATAAACTATTTTTATTAGGTATTGAAATAACAGGGACCCATATTACATAGTAGTACATATTATTCTTTAAATGTTACCTGCTGAAACTTGGGTTTATAATACACTACCTAATATACTTGTAGAACCAGGATGAAGGTAGGGAAATTAGAATAGTTGCAGGACAATTCATATTGCAAAGATGTGGAAACAATCCAAGTACCCATCACTGCATAAGTGGATTAATAAAATGTGGTATATGGCTACTATGGAGTTCTATTCAGTCACAAAAAGCAATGGTGATCTAGCACCTCTTCTATTTTCCTGGATGGATCTGGACCCCAATCTACTAAGTGAAGTATTACAAGAATGGAAAAACAAGGACCACATGTACTCACCATCAAATTGGTATTAACTAATCAACACTTATGTGAACATATAGTAGTAGCATTCATAGGATGTCAGGCAGGTGGGAGAGGGAGGAGGGAATAGATACATTCACACTTCATGGGTGCAGTGTGCACCGTGTAGGGGATGGGCACGCTTGAAGCCCTTACTTGGCTGGGGCAAAGGCAATATATGTAACATAAACATTGGACCTACCTAATATTCTGAAATAAAAAAATTGCAAAAAGAAATATTCAATTTTGCCCTGAGGAGTAAATCAAAGTAAAGAAGGTTTCTCAAAGCCATTGTGAAATTTCAGAATCAAATAACTGAGGATATACTGCCTGTGATGGTCACTTGTGTGTGTCAACTAGACTGGGCCACCCAGTTCACAGATATTGGTCAAACACTATTCTGGATCTTTCTTTGAAGGTACTTTTTTTGTTTATTTTCTTTTAAAAAACATCTAGATACACATGGAGATGTGTGTGTGTACATGTGTGTGTGTGTACACAAATACTATGAATCATTGCCAGTGTGAAGTTACTTTTGTTTCTGTGCAGCTAAGGAAACAATCAACAGGGCAAATAGTCAACCTACACAATGGGAGAAAATATTCACAAGCTACACATCTGATAAAG
>NW_012153985.1:110895-111639 GCF_000956105.1 Propithecus coquereli
AAAATTTACAGAATTTGAACAAATATACATTTATGCGAAAAATTCATCAGTCCGGATACAACAGATTATCTTCATTCTGGAATATCCCTTCAAGTCTCTTTGTAGCCTTTTTTAGTCTATCATCTTCCTCCCCAGATAACTACTATTTTAATTACTATCTTTATTTTAAGTACACAAACATTCAGTACATAATATCTGATGTCTTTATAATAGGGAGAACAGAGACACAGACCCACAGGAAGAATACTATGTGATGAATGGAGAAAGAAATTGGAGTGATATATCTACAAACCAAGGAAGACCAAAGATTTCCAATGTCTATCAGAAGGTACCAGGAGGCAAGGAAGGATCCTCCTCTGGAGCCTTCAGAGAATATGTGGCCCTGCTTAATTTTGGACTTCTGGCCACCAATAAATTTCTGTTGTGTTAAACCAGTTTGTGGCAATATGTTATGGCAGCCCCAGGAGACTGATAATATGAATTCACAGTCTTATCTTCTATAATAAGATATGTCCTGGAGAAAGCAGCTAATTTAATTTTTCTCAGTCTGAACATTGTTTAATACAGGAATGGGAAATTATGTCTTCCCCCAGTATCAACACAGGAGTGAATTAATTATGTTATTTTCAATTCTCAGTTACTCTACATTTTCTTCATAATAAATATGTAATTTACAGATTTATTGATAGAGTATTAGATTCATAAACCTCATATGGTCATGTTTCAACACATTTTATATGTATA
>NW_012153985.1:115229-123137 GCF_000956105.1 Propithecus coquereli
TAAAAAAAGCTTTCTTTTACCTAACAACTATTTTAAGAAAATTATAACTCTAAATTTTATCTCTCTTCTTCAATATGACTTTTTAACTTTGTTTAGCATCTTCTTTTCAAATTGTTCTCCAAATAGGGTAAGTTAATATAGCTCAATGGTATAGAGTTTCCACTTTGGGAACAAAAGAGTCTGGAACAATAGATAATGATCTAATGGCTCAATTTATAGCACAAAAACACTGGGAAGTGCCCTGTTACAGAAAGGTCTGAAATGTCATAGATATTAACAAAGAGAAACCTACGAGGTTCCTTTTCCTTAAAGTTTCTCTGCCCTTCTATACTCCATGATCATCAGGTTACCTAAGCAGGTAACACTCTGGTGTAAGTATCTGTATTTGTTTTATATTGCTGCATTAAAAAAAACTTTCAAAGGCTTCAAGAAAACACACATTTATTAACACAAAATTTCTGTTGGTAGATGTCTGTTCAATGATTTAGCAAGGTCCTCTAAATGCTGCAATCAAGGTGCCACCCAACGCTGCATTATCATATAAAGGCTCTACTGGAGAAAAATATGCTTCTAAGCTCATGTATTTCTTGCCAGCATTTATTCCTTAATGCTTTAAAAATAATGGCTTTAGTTTCTTGCTGGCCAACAACTAGAGGCTGCCTTCAGTTCCTTGCCATGTGTACCTGCTAACAAATCTGCTTGCTTTACCAAGTTAAGCAAGGGAGTGAGAGACTCCGATAGAATGGGTGCTACAATCTTGTGTAAATTAATCACATCATCACAGATGTCTTGTCACCTTTGACATATTCTATTGTTAGAATATGTTAGAAGCAAATCACAGGTTCTGCCTACACTCTAGTAGAAGGAGTCACACAAGGGCATGAACACCAAAGCATTGGAATAATGGGGATCACCCTGAAAGATTGTCCACCGTAGATATCCCTCTGGTGCCAATGAGTCACATCTGTCTCACATGTGAGACTTCCAGCACTATGTTGAATGGAAATGGAGATAGTGGGCAACCTTGTCTGGTCCAATTCTAAGCGGGAATGTTTTCAATTTTTTCCCCATTCAGTGTTATATCGGCTGTGGGTTTATTGTATATAGCCTTAATAATTTTAAGATATGTCCCACTTATGCCTATTTTGTTAAGAGTTTTTATCATAAAGGTGTGCTGGATTTTGTCAAATGCCTTTTCTGCATCTATTCATAGAATCATATGGTCTTTGCTCTTCTATTTATGTGGTGAATTGCATTTATAGATTTGCATATGTTGAACAAACCTTGCATCTATGGGATACAGCCCACCTGATCATGATGAATTATGCTTTTAATGTGCTGTTGGATTTGATTTGCTAAGATTTTGTTGAGGATTTTTGCGTCTATGTTCACGAGGAATATTGGTCTGTGGTATTCTTTTTTTGTTTTGCCTTTTCCTGGCTTTTGTATCAAGGTGATACTGGCTTCATAGAATGAGTTGGGGAAGATACCATCTTTCTCAATATTGTGGAATAATTTCTGCAGTATAGGTATGAGTTCTTATTTGTAGGTTTGGTAAAATTCACGTGTGAATCCATCTGTCCTGGGACTTTTTCTTCTTGGAAGGTTTTTAATTGCTGCTCCAATTTCTGTGCTTGATATTGGTCTGTTCAGGAATTCTATTTCCTCCTGGCTGAATTTAGGGAGATTGTATGTTTCCAAGAATTTGTCCATTTCCTCCACATTTTGTAGTTTTGGAGCATATAGATTTTTATAGGATTCAAAGATAATGTTTTGTATTTCTTTGATGTCTGTGGTGACCTCTCCTTACCTCTCCTTTTTCATTTATGATTGAGTTTATTAGAGTCCTTTCCTTTCTATTTCTTGTCAATCTAGCAAGAGGGCTGTCAATTTTGTTTATCTTTTCAAAAAAACAACTTTTGGTTTTATTGATCTTTTGTATAGTTCTTTTATTCCCAATTTCATTTAGTTCTGCTTTGATCTTAGTTATTTCTTTTCTTCTGCTAGGTTTAGAATTAACTTGCTCTTCTTTTTCCATTTCCTTGAGATGGTTTATTAGTTTGTTGATTTTTGAGCTTTCTGTCTTTTGGATGCTATTAATTTTCCTCTCAGGAATGCTTTTGCTGTATCCCACAGGTTTTGATAGCTTGTTTCTCCATTATTATTTAGTTTGAAGAATCTTTTATTTCCATCTGGATCTCCTCCTTGACCCAATAGTCATTCAGCAATAGATTGTTTAATTTCCATGACTTTATGAAGTGGTGAGCATTTCTGTTAGAAGCGAACTCTAATTTTGTACCACTGTGGTCTGAGAAGATACATGGCATAATTTCTATTTTTTAAAATTTGTTGAGGTCTGATTTGTGGCCTAGGATGTGATCGATTTTGGAGAAAGTTCCATGAGCTGATGAGAAGAATGTATATTCGGCTTTATTTGGGTGGAATGTTCTGTAGATGTCTGCTAGACCCTTTTGTTCTAGAGCTCTGTTTAAGTCCATTATTTCTTTGCTTATTTTCTGCTTGGAGGATCTGTCCAGATCAGTCATTGGGGTGTCGAAATCCCTGGCTAGTAGGGCATTACCGTTTATCATGCTATTTAGATCAAACAGGGTTTGCTTTATGTATCTGGGTGCTCCTGTGTTGGGTGCATAAATATTAAAAATTGTTAAGTTTTCTTGTTGGATTTTTCCTTTCACAATTATATAGTGACCATCTTTGTCCTTCCTTACTTTTACTATTTTAAACTTATGTTATTTGAAATAAATAAAGCTACTCCTGCTTTCTTTTGGCTTCCATTTGCCTGGAAGTTTTTCTTCTGTGTGTTTACTTTGGCCAGCCTAATAATTATGTGACATGGTGATTGCCTTTTCACATTGAGTCTCCCTGGAGTCCTGTGTGCTTTTTGTACCTGGATACCTAGATTTCCAGCTAGGCCAGGGAAATTTTGCTCAATTATTACTTCAAATAGATTTTCCAGCCCATGTGTATTTTCTTCTTTACACTCAGGTATGCCCATGATTCTTACATTTGTCTCTTTACATAATACCACATTTTTTGTATGCTTGTTCATGTCTCTTGCTTCTGTGTTCTTTCTCTTCATCTGGTTTGTTTAGCACATATGTGTTATCTTCAAGCTCTGAGATTCTTTCCTTCGCATGATCCAGCCTATACTTAAAGCTTTCCACTGTGTTTTGTAGTTCCTTGAATGCCTCTTTCATTTCCAGTATTTCTGCTTGTTTTTTTCATAATGCTTTGATTTCTTTAGAGAATTTTTTTATTCATTTCCTGTATTGTTTTTGTGGCTTCTTTGTGTTGGGTTTATATTTTCTCTAGAATTTCATTGAGTTTTCTTACAATTCACATTCAAAATTCTTCATCTGTCATTTTAACCATGTCGTTTAAGTTGTTATCCATGGCTGAGGAGCTAAAGATTTCTTTTGGGGGTGACTTTTTGCTTTGATTTTTCATGATTCCTGAGTTCTTTCTCTGATTCTTTCTTATCTGGCCTCTTGATCAAAAGCTGGAGGTGCTAGGTCTGGTTTATGGCCCTGTCTCCAGGTTGCCAAGGGTCCTTCCTTGACAGTGTTGGGGAGAGGAGCACTGGTCCTGTATTGCCTTAGGGGTATTTGAGCTAGTTTGATGAACCTCTTGGGTTACCTCTGACCTGTTGTCTTCACCTCTTCCCAATGGAGTGTAGTGAGTTTGGCCCCCTAGCTTAAGCTCCAAGCTGGTGGATTATACTTGTGTGTAGGAATCCACTGCTCTCTTAATAGCTTGAGATTAAAGGCAATATGTTTAGCTATGGGGTTGCACCTGCTATTGTTGATTGTATTTTGCATGGAGAAGCCAATTACCGAGGTAATCTGTTGAGCCCATGGTACACTCTTGTCCCCCAGGTAGGGCATATGAATGGCCCAAGCTTTGGGAAGAGCCTTGTGGCTCCTAGAGGTTGCTTGGACCTTGCTACCCCCTGAGCGGGGTTGGGTTGGGGCGCTTGGGGGGAGAAGCAAAATAGATCGCAACTAGAGTGTGTAAGCCTGGGTGTGTGAGCCTCTGTGGTTGCTTATCCGGCAGCTAGAGGGAGCCACTAATATGGAGTTCAGGGATATCTCTTCAAGCTTGGAGAGCTGCTCTTGATGGGAGGGACAAACTGTCGCAATTGCTGAGGTCTCTAGCCAGGTTTTTCCTTCCCTGTCCACAAACCCTGGCACTTTCCCCTCCTATCTGTCCACTTGTGTTTTCTCTCCCTACGAGACAGGCTCTCGAGCTTCCCCTTAGTTCATGTGTCTGGCCCACAGGTGTGTGTTTCTGTGTGTCAGTAGTGGATAGGGGGATCTTGAATTGTGCATCCCTTTTTCACCACTAGACTCCAAGGCAAGGAAGGTGGGCCTCTCTATCCCTAAGAGTCTCCACCAGGGGGATGCTCCCACCAGGGGAGGTGGGGATGGGGCTCACCCATTGAATCCTGCTTTCTTGTGCTCCTCCACACCCTCCTGATGGGCACAGGCTCTCACTTGCAGCCTGACGGTGGAACTGGGATCTCTCTCCCACACGGCCCCACCCCACCATCTGTGCTGTCTGCAGGTGAGCGGGCCAAATGCCTGTGGTCAGAAGGATCACACACTGAGGTTGCCCTGCTGGCTGGGGATGGAGACATGTCCCCAGAAGTGAAAGCACGTCACTCAGCACAGAGAACTCTCCTGGCTGCTATGGTTTGGGGAAGGAGCTGTGGACTTCCTGCACCACTCTCGAGTTGTTGCGGGGTAGGGGGGGGAATCTGCCTTTTCTCCAAGCCCTAGTTGCTGTGGTATGACTGCCCTCCTATCCTACGGCAACTATGCTGACTGAGGCATATCCTATCCTACAGCAACTATGCTGACTGCACTCTCCTTGAGGGCAGCCAAGTCATTCAGTGCAAGATGCTTTCGTGGTTGCTGTGGGGTGAGTACGGCCATGTGGCTACAAGTGGCTTGAGCCAAAATACTTCCTGGGATGCCAGGAGTGAAGGAGGTGCAGAGGAGGGGGTGTCCAGATGCAGGGATGCTGACTCTCTGGTCACTCATGGCGGTCTCCCTTGGGATGAGAGCACTGTGCCCTGTTGCTGGTCTGAGGCACTCGGGTGAGTGGAGAAAAAAAAAAAAAAAAACCCTTCCGCGTTCCTTGGGCTCCAGAACTCCCTTGAGTTAGTTCGCTCCAGTTGTTGCCTTCTAGCCTCCTCTCTTGCAAGTTGTTCAGTTCTTCCTGGTGGTGTTCCTAGACTCCACCGGTGTCTGTCCCCATGGTCCACTTCCGAGCAGTAGTCACCCTCTGCTCTCCTCAGTCCAATCCTCAACTCTTCTGCCAGGACAGTCCAACAAGCTCTGTCTCTAGTTGGCCATCTTGGCTCCCTGCAGTAGCACCATTCAAACCTCACAATGCACTAAGTTAACTTAGATTCCTACAGATCTCATTTCCACGTCTATTGTCCTCAAAATACTTTTATAATAATTATTTGTGAATATGTTAATCACCCATATTTTCCTATTTTATTCTGATTAACTAATAAAACTCTTGATATCTTACACACTTTCCTGTGATCACTGAAACCGAAACTTATTTGGGACTTGAATAAATACTAAGTATTAAAATTCCTAATAAATTAATGAGTGACCTTTTCTTGAGCCAATGTGAAGGGAAGAGCAAAGTACCTCTAATACAAAAATAAAGTATAAATAAGTCATGTCCTGAAGAAAACTATAGTTTAGGCAAAGCAAGACATATTAATAGTAAGAGAAGATAAAGAAATGCTATTATTAAAGCAACTGTATAGGAGTAGCCACAGATGCTCTCATAAAAGAGTCTGGAGATAATTCTTGAAGGAAGTCTAGGACTGAGAAAAAGAGTGGAATAACATTGAAAAATAGACAATGCGGTTTTTAAAAATACTTGCTAGATTGGAAATGATAGAATTCATATGAATTTTGTCATCCTGCAATTTTTTTCATCCCTATTTATTTTTTTCTTCATTTGAAAAATAGTATTTTATATTCAGACATTCATCTTCTCCCTCTTGCAAGGGGATATATATTTTAGTTGATTTTGTTTCACAGAGTTGAATCCTCAACCAAATAGAATACCAAGCAGCCCTAATCAATACCATCTTTCCTGCTGGTGCTGGCACAAAAGAAGCAGTTCACATACATACATTTGGCCTTTCCACTGTGGCCTCTATTGTAGCTGCTTATATTCTCAGGTAGGTTTCATAACTATTGCTATAGAAAATTTTTGAAAATTCACAAAGCTTTCATATTTAACACACAATCTGTTATAAGCCTATTTTTCTCCTCTGCAAATCAATTTTATTTTGCATGACTACATGGTGAATACTCATGAACTTCTATAACAAAAGCCCATCTTTACCTAAGAGTAGAAATAATGTTCTCATAGCTAAGACATAAAATTTCAAAGTAGCTAATCTCAAAACTTTGCAAAGTAGAGATTAATGTTCTCTTTATTGATTTCTCTTAATTTACCTTTTTATTATTTAAAATGTACTATTAGGTTCCAATTCAACACCAATATCATGTTCTTTCTGTCATAAAAGTAGCTTAACACATTTTTATTTAGCTCCTTCATTAATATTTTTCTTCCAGGTCAGGACAAAATTCTCTATATTTTTATCCAAGATATTTATGTTGAAAAGACCTAAGCTTTTCCTATTGGACCAATGGAAGACAAAAAAAAATTATTCATAATGTGTTCATATGGCTTGCAAGCAGAGGTCAATTAGCATCTCACCTGTTCTAATTTATTTAATATTATGATTTCTTGTAGTAAAAATAAAATCTAGTATACTTCAGAAATGGATATTGATTGCCTTTATGTTCATTTTTGGACTGGAAAAGTAAATGGTGGTTTATTTTAGCTGATACAAATTAACACACTTTTGAAGTATGATTTAATTCACCTTAAAACTCCAGAAATGTATAAGAATTCAATAAATATTAAATAATTCCAACACACGTCATCTATATATACTCTGTAACACTTGCACATTTTAAAATTCAAACAGAGCAGAGAGAGATGGAAAATAAGGGTAAAGTTTTTCTTATTCTTCATTTCAAAACTCTCTTCTCCAAATCATTCTTAATTGTTAATATACATTTTATCCTAGTATTCTATTAGTCCATCAGGATATCAGCACATTCATTTACATTTCCCCTCTCTATATATGTCTCTACAGATATATAGATATATATCTTTTGACTGAGCCATCAGGTGCCCAGATATTTGGTTTAATATCATTCTAGGTCTGTCTATGGGGGTATTTCCAGATGAAATTAATGTTTCAATCAACAGACTGTGTAAAGCAAATTTCCCTCCCCAATATGCATGGACCTCATCCAATTTTTTGGAGGCCTGAATACAGCAAAAAGGCAGAGTAAAAGAGAATGTGTTTCTTCTCTCTGAGTGTATTTGAGTTGAGACATCAGCTTGTACCACCAGCTACTGTGGCTTTCAAGCATTCGGGCTCAGACTGAAACTACACCATCCACTCTCTTAGGTCCCCAACTTTCCACTGCAGATCATGGGACTTCTCAGCCTTCATAACCATGTGTACCAAAGCCAATTCCTTATAATCTCTTTCTCTGTTCCTTTTTCTCTTTGTCTCCCCCATCCCCTCACCTTCAGTGTGTGTGTGAGGGAAGGAGAGTATATACACATATGTATAAAATATATACTTTTTAATTACACAGAAAAATATAAATAGCCACAGTTATACAATAGCAAAAAATTGATGACTTTTAACATCTAGAATTGTGAGAAAATAAATTTCTGTGGTACTTTGTTACAGCAGCCCTAGGGAACTAATATAGGCACGTAAGAATTCTAGTTAATAATTCTTTGAAAATATACCCTATTTTTAGA
>NW_012153985.1:124097-125073 GCF_000956105.1 Propithecus coquereli
TGATACTTTGGCTTGATTGGCTTATGTTTTCTCATGAATGCCTCATTATCACAGGCAAGTAAAATAAGCAAACAATGTGTTTAAAATGTAAACACACAGGCATGTGCACATACACACATACACACGAGTACACATACATGTATATGCACACGAAAGAAGTATGTGTGATCACAATTGATATATTTATATGGAAATAGAGATATAGATATAGAGAATATTATATATCCAGGGATAATAGTATTTGTCTAGGTACAAAAACAAATATATAACAAATTCTTAGAAAAATATTATAATTGATTATAAACCGAAACAGCCATTGAGGTAATGAACTAGCAACATGAAGAACATTTTTGTAGATATTAAATAAACTATAACTATATTTCTTATATAACTTTCAAATTTGTTTTTAATTATCTGAATTTTGACTTCAGATCTTATTTCATAATATCCAAAGATGTTTATGCAAAGATGGTAGAAGTGTTCTGCAGTGAAAATTAAGTATATGAAGGCATTTGTCAGCAGATTTTGAGGCTTGTGCACATTTTTTGTGTGTGATTCCTTATCTAGTTGGCTATTAGTGTGCTTCCTTTGTATTCTAGAAAACATAAAGAATAAATATATTTTGAAATTACGGGGAAAGCCCATGTTCAATTTATAGTTTAAGAAAATGCTAAGAAATATTATTCTTAAATGCTAGTATATGTTATTAAATCTGAAATAGTTGCATGTCCATATAATCTTTTTCTTTATACTATAGAGAAAATGGATAAAAACAGATTTGCTCTTAAAGAGATACAAGTAGAAGTACCATTCGATCCAGCAATCCCATTACTGGGCATCTACCCAAAAGACCAAATGATACTGTATAAGAACAGATTTGCTCTTAAAGAGATACAAGTAGAAGTACCATTCGATCCAGCAATCCCATTACTGGGCATCGACCCAAAAGACCAAATGATACTGTATAAGAAAGACA
>NW_012153985.1:125123-125644 GCF_000956105.1 Propithecus coquereli
TATAATTAACTTTAAAAAGCTGGATGATGAGTTTGTTATTAAGTATGGAAAAATACTTGTTACAGTTTTTGAAATATCTGACACATTAGTTTTTTTGTATTAATGCAAAAATTCAAACCAAAATTCCAGCTAAAATTTGAGATATATGGAATTGTAAATCTCCTTATCCCAAAACTTCTCATATTAGCTCTGTACTTAGCAAGATTCTGGCCTTCAAATGCATCAGGTCAGACTAGAATGTTTGGGATGGAACTAATAATTGAATTGTGACAGTTACTGGTCTTGGAATTCCAGGCCTAGAATTCTGGAGAAGTCACCGCTGGACATAGAGAGGTGCTCAGGACTTCATGGCACAAAAAATACTTCATACAACTTTCTTCCCTACTGAATAATAGATTCCTGAATTTCCTTCACCCCCTTGGAATCCAATGTCTATTTTCCTAGGGAAACATGTCTCCAGTGAATGAGATGGTATTTCCCATATCATTTCCGGTTGGTTTAAAAATTGTATCCATTTGTGG
>NW_012153985.1:127294-129162 GCF_000956105.1 Propithecus coquereli
GAAATTAGATTCACTTTATGCCTTTATATTTTATAATGATTATAAATAGAACAGATGGCAGTTTATTTGTACCGCATTATGCCAGAAACAGCACTTAGAATCATTTAATTTATAGTTCAATATTCTTGTTTAAGACAGCAAACATTAAATTATCAACATAAATTGCTAATTTTTCTCTGATATATTTCATCATAATTATTATAAACCAGATATTTGAAATAGGAACATAATATATTATTGGAAAAGTTAGGTATATTCGAATAATGTCTAAGATTTTTTAATGTAAATTCTATTTCCATGAACCATCTTTTCAGTTGGAAAAATACACAAGAACCATCATAATACTAGATTTTGTCAACTAAACCTATATAAATATTAAATAAATCATGCCATAAGCAAATCACTGTTGCAGTTTATAATTGAAATAATCAAATGAGAAACTAATCATTCTTTAATAGTGTTTCCTTTTATGTATATGAATCAAATCTTAAACCCACAAACTATTGTTCTTGTTGTTTATGTACATATTTGACTTTTCCTTAGATATTGACTAAGGTGAACTTCAACCCAGGTGGTTGGTGACTTGACAAATAACAATTTTTCACGTTCTATGATAAATCGAGTTATGTAAAGAGGACACAACTAGGGAATAGTGTAGCTTAAATATGGGCATGGTCATGATAATATCCAATAAAGAGCAGAAGAGGTTGATGGGCATTCTATACACACCATTACCATGGTCATATGTGTCATTTCAAGATGAATATATCCCTAAAATTAGGTAGAGTGTTAGATCCTTCTTACTATGACTAAGGGATGGGAAATTCTATGTGGATCACATTCAGAATATACTCAAAATTCAACTACTTTTCACCATCTCTGTTACTATCATTCTTCTATGAGCTCCAAATCATTTTATCTAGATTATCTCAAAACTCTCCTCAACTGTTTCCTATTTCTACAACCATTCACTTAAAGACTATCTGCAACGGAGAAATCATAGCGGTTTTTTTGTTTGTTTGCTTGCTTGCTTGCTTCCTTGCTTTTGTTTTTAATAGCTGTTAGATCTCATTTTCTCTCAAAACTTTGCAGGAGTTGCTTGTAGGGTGTCATACAAGGACATACAATGGGCTGCAGCTCTCCCCCCGCCCCAATGGTTTCTATGATGTCTTCTTCTATAGTTTAGTTTACACTGTATTTCAGCAATACTTGTCATTTTACAGGTCTGTGCATACACTTTGCATGCTCTTAACTTGGAGCATTTTCAGTACTTATTCTCTCTTCTTGGAAAACTTCTCCATGATATGAAAAAAGCTAATTGTCTTATATATTCAAATCTTTTCTCAAATATCACCTTCTCAATGAAAGCCACTCTGAAATTCTATTTTAAAAATTCTTTTTTCTCTTAGAACTCCAACTTTCCTTATTTTGCTATACTCTATTTATTTTTATGCATAATTTTTGTCACCTCACATATTAGATAACTTACTTCTTATATTTTAAGTCTGGTAGAATATAACTGCACAAGAGTAAAACTCAGCTTTACTCATTGGTGTTCCTGATATGTAATAAGTATTTAATAAATATGTGTTGAGTAAATAGATAAATGAATGGGAGACTGCCTGACTATATCTTTGAGTAGATACTAATGAACTGATGCCAAGATTATTGTTTATTGCAGTTGTCATGTTTTGTTCTTGCAAATACAGAATGATATAGCTTTTGATAATGTATAAAGAATTAAATGAAAATTGACCCAAACAACTGTGTAATATTATCAAGTTTCAAACTACAGAATTTAATCCAGAAGTATTACAAAATGGTCAACAAAGATGAAAAAACTAGAAAATGTAAATGACGAATTGTCT
>NW_012153985.1:130097-132639 GCF_000956105.1 Propithecus coquereli
TAGTACTGCAATTGTCAAGTGTTCTTGTTGCAGTAACAATCTGATAAATATATTCATGAAAATTAGGCCATGAAGACATTAAAGACATGTAATTGACCGAGAAGAAATGTAGATTAGAGAAGATCCCATGAAAACTGCAATAGTCAGTAAGAATGGAGTTTTTCCAACCATGTATCACTGAAACTTGACCAAATACAAACTGTCACTAACTGTGATCCACCTCTCCCCCCTAAATTCACAGCTTTGACAGAACTATAAAATGTAATTCCTAAAGACAAAACAGTAAGAGAAACAGAGGTTCTCATAAGGAATTGAAAAGTGACCTGAAATAAAATTTGTCCTAAGTTTGTCCCAAGCATGTTCTGAGATCCTTTGAATTCATCAGCCATGACCACAAGCAAAAGGTGGAATCAATTGATCCTATGCACATTTTTTCCTAACAGACTTTTCTCTTAAAGATGATATTTTATGACACAACATATAGGTATCAAAAAAGCAGATAGATAATACCCTGAGTTAGAAGGCTAGAAGCCAAATTTCATCAAGGAATAATACAATCATCAGAATTCAAAGTCCTAAGAATTAGATATAAATCTAGCACTAATAGGCTCTATGGAATATTCAGATCCCTGATTCAACAAAAAGTTACCTTTTTCGGGGTCAGCTATATAATGTGTAAAGTCCAGTGCAAAATGAAAATGCAGAGACTCTAATCCAAAAAGAAGTAAAAATGTGCTCCTGAATATATCTAAATATATTAATATCAGTATCTCTAGGCTTGTTATGGTGCTTTTATACTTGCTACTTAATGTCATTCTAATTAAATAAAAAATTAAAACTTTATTAGCCTGAATTTCATCATTCATCTTACACTACGTTATGCCAATTTTACGCGTTGCCTTAGTTCAGGCTTCAATGACAAAATACTGTAGATTAGGTGGCTTAAACAACAGAAATTTATTTTCTCACAGTTCTGGAGACTGGGAGTCTGAGATCATGGTACCTACAGGGTCATAATCACATTAAACCTTAATTAGTTTCTAAATACCAGTGTTGCCTTTTCTCTGTGTCCTTGCCAACAGCTGCTATTTTTTGATTCTTTAATAATAACCATTCTGACTTGTGTAAGATGATATCTCCTTGTGGTTGTAATTTGTATTTCTCTGATGATTAGTGATGTTGAGCATTTTTATATGCATGCTGGCCATTTGTATGTTCTCTTTTGAAAAATATCTATTCAATGTTTTTAAAAGCAAAGTTTCTTTCCAGTTTTACAGCCCAGGTCTGGCTTTCTCAAGAAGGAGGCAGCTAACTCTTTGAAATGTTATCCTTAAAGAAGAGAATGCCTCTATCTTTCAGGCATTGTAATAGCAAGTTGTAAAACTATCTCTTGTCATGAAGATACGAGAAAGTTTACTTTTGCTTCGTTTAAGGTCGATCCATAAACACAGATGGCCTATAAAATTCTTCCCAGCCCAGCTTTTGAAAACTCTTTCTTTCAGAAGAGTTGCTTTCAGACTGCATTCTGGTCTCTCTTTCCTACAGAAATAGTGTTGAGGAAAATCTTGCTTGCGTGATTAATTTTGGTACAAATTTGGCACTGAAACTCTTACTTTTTAACTTATGCTTAACTGACTTTCATGAAATACACACCCACTGGCATTTCATTGCTCAAGGGGCTTTTTGAATGCAGCATATGAATGAAACTAAAAGGAATGATGGACACGTATATTGCACATTATCTCCTCTGTTCACACATATATTGTATTGTCCCATCAGTTTTTGTGTTATAAAAAAGAAATTCTGAGATAAAGAATTTTAAGATAGTTATTGTACAACATTAAGTTTTGAAGAAATGGTTCTTTCTGAGCATGAGGTCCCGTGAAATGACATAGATCATATACCCAAGAAGACAATACTGACCTTATCATCCAAAGCAGGAGGATTTATACTAGGTGAACACTTAAGAGGTCTTAGATGTGAACACTATTATCATATCAAGGATCTTAGTCCCCAGAGTGAGTGTCTAGGTCAAACCATGGTGAAACCTCCACTTTTGTTAAAGTTTAATAATAATAATCTATAGTAGAAGAAAGTTACATTTATTCAGCTTATAGTGAGGAAGAGAGTACACTAGAGGGACAATGAGCCACCATGTTAAGAATGTCACAAATGGCTTATTATTAAAGTGGTCTTGTGTTTAAGAAGACTATAAGGAGGGTGATACAGAAATTGAGGCTGGTTCTATATGGATGCTGATGATATATTAGAGGCCATTAGGTGATTGAACATCTTTGTAATATTTTATCTAGGAGGTGAGAAAATTAAAATAGAACTTTAGTTTCAATTGAAAAAGATGATCATCATTTATGTTAGTAAAAAATGGGAGATATTTAGGTACTTTGTGTTTATAGAGCATCCAGTTGTCTTTTTTAAATACATATGTATGAAATGGAATATATATGTCTATGTCTTTTTACACCAGAATGATGAAGTGGCCTTTCCTGATAATTGTGTTTATATTATGAGTTTTTTCTTTTAA
>NW_012153985.1:136345-137044 GCF_000956105.1 Propithecus coquereli
CTCCTGAAATGTTCATAGAATTGATGTTTACTTTTGTACAACTATCAGTCAACAGTAATGGGATAGCAGGCCCAAGGAAATAAAAGAAAATTCTTGAAGTTGTAGAGCTCATTGGAGGCATCAGGATTAAAAGTGATATTAGAATAGGTAAATCATTGTGAGAGAATATGTGATCGACCCACTCATTTTTTTCACATATGGATTATTGTCTTGTTATGAAATAAACATCATGACAATGATAATGAAATAAGGTCAAATACCTTATAAGTGGACTTTATTCTTATATTTTATCCAAGCATGTTTCCTACCATTTATATGTATAACATATCATTTACCAAATACTTTACAAACGATACCTAATTTGCATCAACCACCTTAAGCAACGGGCACATATTATTGTGCACTTTTGCAAATGCAGTAACTGAGAAGCAGAGGTTCACCTAGTTATCATGTAGTGCACCTGGAGTTTAAAACCAGGTGTCTCTCTTGGCAAGGCCTGTGCTCTTTATCATTTCCACCACATTGATTTCAATATATTATTGGACAGTTCTTCCTATCAGTCACATTTTTGTACTACTGTTCTTCTACTTCTTAAATAAAAATCTGGAAATGTATGACATTTGTGAGGCTGCATTATTTTTGACTATATTGAAGAGCATGTCTCTAAGATTTTTACAGTCATTTCTCATGTACTTCACT
>NW_012153985.1:137094-137822 GCF_000956105.1 Propithecus coquereli
AGCAAGGACAGAAATTTTTGTAAAAGATAGGGAAGAATGGGTATATTAAATTGTACAAATGCATTAGACAGATTAAATATTTGCAAGGGCAAACATATAAATGCATTCGCTAATTAGGAGGTCACTAATCACCTCAGAGAAAAAAGAGTTAAGAATTAAAAAGAAGACCTGGTGATTCCAATCTGGGTTGCTTCAGAAGAAATTTTTGTATTAGATTGAAAGAAAAGAAAGACAATATTAGTGTATAATGTAATCTTTAAGAGCAGTACAAACCCTCTTGTGCTGGAGCCATCAGGAAAATTACAGAGATAAACAAATTCCACTCATGTGAAAACAAATAAAAGCTATTTATTCAGAGGTTTCTATAGCAAGAAAATCAGCTACCATCACTGTGTTTTGCTGAGACTCTAACAAAGGCAGGGTGTGGGGACATTTTATAGTGAGGAAAAGGGAAGGCCTCAGGTGTGCTCTGATTGGAATTCTTAGCAGTTGTGGCAATAAAGACCACACAAATGAGAACAAAGAAAGTCTATATATTCAGATGTTGCTATAACAAGGGAGTCAGTCACCATCACTTCCCTTTGTCAGGGACTCAATCTCAGGCAAGGGAGTCAAAAAGCTCCATAGTGAAACGAAAGGAAAGGCTCCAAGTATTCGCTCAGGAGAGAAAGTAGGCATAGGGAAGCTGGCAGCAGCCTGATTAGGTCCTTTCATGTGCTTGGTTTGTG
>NW_012153985.1:140112-140655 GCF_000956105.1 Propithecus coquereli
CTCTTCGTTTTCTCTATCATGCTCTTTTTGTTCAAACTGTAATAAAATCCAAACTTTGCAAATTTCTCAGTTTCTATTTCATATCATATCTTTCATTGTGATGCATTGATATCTGCTCACATTGTTTTTTCTTTTAATGAAATACAAAGTAATTGATTGTGTTACAATGAGAGCTCTTCAATATGACATCTTTCCTATTCTGATCAGTTATTTATTTTTATTCTAACCTGTAGTTTCTATGTACTAAATGCAGTGAGGAGTCAATGTATATATTAAATTTTCTACATAGGCAAAAAATTTATTTGCAGATATTCTCCTGAAATGTTCATAGAATTGATGTTTACTTTTGTACAACTATCAGTCAACAGTAATGGGATAGCAGGTCCAAGGAAATAAAAAAATATTCTTGAAGTTGTAGAGCTCATTGGAGGCATCAGGATTAAAAGTGATATTAGAATATGTAAATCATTACGAGAGAATATGTGTTCGGCCCACTCATTTTTTTCACATATGGACTATTGTCTTGTTATGAAATAAACATCA
>NW_012153985.1:140705-141054 GCF_000956105.1 Propithecus coquereli
GGCAGCAGCCTGATTAGGTCCTTTCATGTGCTTGGTTTGTGGAGAATATTTGGCATTAAATAAGCAAACAAACAACAAAACCAGTAAGCTGGCAGTCATTAAAACACTAAAATTACAGAAGCTGATTTCAATAGGCCAATAGCTACAGAGGTTTGAGTTTGGTTTTCTGGACTTGTTGCTGTAGAGGCTGGATGTTAGGATTCCTATTATATGATCTCGCCATTCATTTACATTCAGTTGCTCATTGTGCTATTTTACACCACCCAAATCTTCCCTCTAAAATTGAAGGAACTATCCTCTCATTTCTGGAATTGACTTCTACCATACCCAAATTCATGTCTCCATTCTT
>NW_012153985.1:143114-143572 GCF_000956105.1 Propithecus coquereli
ATTTTCTTGAATTGGTTTCAAAATGTAGTAGCTTTTAATTAATCTCTTCTTTACTAGTTTTTCTCTACTTTATAAATCCCATTAACTTTAAATAACATGTCCCAGGCTATCAACTTTTATGCTTTTGTTTTGTTTAAGAGTTTAAATAAATTTAGTTACTGAATGTTTTCCCAAGGGTTTACAACTTCGGTGGATACTTTTTTTCCTTCATTTATTTTTTCTTACTGGATCATATTGAAGACTGTAATTTCTAGGATATTAGCCATATTCTTATGTTTCCCTCCATGGGTTATGTAAATACAGATGCCAATTTTCTCAGCAAGCAGAAACAGTATATATATAAAAATATTAACATGCCAAACATTCATAATAACAGACACAGTTTTATTGATTATGTTCATTTATAAGCTTATTTATATGCATATGTTCTGCCAATCTTCCAGTTCACCATAAATGGT
>NW_012153985.1:143622-144013 GCF_000956105.1 Propithecus coquereli
AGGAACAAAAAAGGAGAAATTACAACTGATGCCACAGAGATACAAAATATAATCTATGAATACTACAAAAACCTTTATGCACACAAATTGGAAAATGTAGAGGAAATGGACAAATTTTTAGAAATATACAGCCTCCCTAGGCTCAACCAGGAAGAAATAGAATTCCTGGACATACATTTTCCATCTAGACCAATTAACTCTTTTGGTGGGTTGGAAGCCTCTGCAATCTGCTAAGGAAGTGTTTCAATGTTCCTTCCCTATTAGATTTCAAACTTCCTTGATAGTTTTATTAGTTGCTCTTCGTTTTCTCTATCATGCTCTTTTTGTTCAAACTGTAATAAAATCCAAACTTTGCAAATTTCTCAGTTTCTATTTCATATCATATCTTTCA
>NW_012153985.1:146018-146665 GCF_000956105.1 Propithecus coquereli
CACAAAGATGCCCAGTCCCTGAACATGTTTTCATTCACTCTCTGTCATGTCTATTTTCATTTCTTTCTCTATTCAGCTAAGATTTCACCTCTTCATAAAATATGTATAATCTATTTGCCTTATTGGCCTTTAATGACATCTGCCTGCTGAAACACCAATCCTATGTCAATCTGAAATTTCCCTCCAATATCTGCAAGGGAAAACCTTACACTGTAAAGTGAAGGACACAAACCCTCCAAGCATTACTCTTTGTAAGCTGATGTTCTCATAGCTGCACTAAGTTGGTAAGGCTATAAAGAAATGCCTTTTTTTCCCCCTTTCCCAAGTCAGTTCCTTTTCAAACCATTACCCTACCCCATTCATTTAAATTAGATGATCTCAATTCCTTCTTCACAGATGTAATAGAAGATATTAAAAAAAATGAATTTTCCAAGATCAAAAGTTCCTCTTTGTTTCCGTGTTTAGTCTTTCTCTTTCCTACATTTACAATGAACGAGATGCCATTCCTTATTTATGAATCCAGTAGTCATGTTGTAGTTCTTACTTTTCACGGATTCTTTGCAGAAATTGATTCTACTGAACACTCACTCCTTCTTAAAACTTTATCTTCCTTTGATTCTGTAACACCACAATATCTTGATTTTCAG
>NW_012153985.1:147705-148093 GCF_000956105.1 Propithecus coquereli
AACAAATTTATGTTGTTCTAAGCCACCCTGTTGGTGGTACTTTGTTACAGCAGCCTCAGTGAACAAATACACTGGTCACAAATTCTCGAATTCCTAAGTTGCAAACATGCGTAATTACTATCATTTCCTTAAATATGTCATGCTATCTTATCTCCACTACCATTTAACTGTCTCCTATAATTATATTCAGCTGCTTTTTATTTCACCTCAAAAGTATCAATAATGTTGGTCTTAGTATAAATACTGTTTACTGTCGAAGGTATTTCAAAACGTTTCTTGAAGCTATGTAGGAAGGGAAATGAGAAATTATGGCTTAAAACTTCTAGTGCTTGCATGGATGTGGACAGAAAGGAACACTTATACACTACTGGTAGAACTGGAAACCAGC
>NW_012153985.1:148718-158508 GCF_000956105.1 Propithecus coquereli
CTATCTCAGTGGCAGGCAGAAAAGAAACAACTTTTTGTTTTATTAATCTTCTGTACGATTTTTTGGAATCTATTCCATTTAGTTCTCTGACATTAGTTATTTCTTTTCTTCCTCCGGGTTTGGATTGATTTGTTCTTCCTTTTCCAATTACTTGAGACAATTCATTAGACTATTGATTTGTGATCTTTCTGTCTTTTTGAAGTAGGCATTTAAGACTATCAATTTTTCTCTTAGGACTGCTTTTGCCAAATCTCACAGATTTTGATAACTTGCATCCCCTTTGTCATTTAGTCTGAAGAGTTTTTTGATTTCCACATTGATTTCCTCCTGGGATTATTAAGACCCAATAATCGTTCAGCAGTAGATTGTTTAATTTCCATGGCTTTGTGTAGAGTTGAATGTTTCTGTTGAAATTGATTTCTAATTTTATTCCACCATGGTCTGAGAAGATGCATGGTATAATTTCTATTTTTTTAAATTTGTTGAGATATGTTTTCTGGCCTAGGATGTGATCAGTCTTAGAGAATGTTCTGTGACCTGATGAGAAAAATGTATTTTCAGTAGTTTTGGGGTAGAATGTTCCGTAAATGTCTGTCAGGCCCATTTGCTCTGGAGTCCTATTTAAGTCTATTATTTCTTTGTTTATATTCTGCTTAGAGGATCTGTCCCATTCTGTCAGTGGGGTTTTGAAGTCACAGATATTACAACGCTGCCATTTATCATTTTGTTTAGATCAAGTAGGTTTTGCTTTATGAATTGGGGTGCGCCTGTGGTAGGTCCATAAAAATTTAGAATTCTTATGTCTTCTTTTTGAATTCTTCCCTTTACCATTATATAATGACAATGTTTGTCTTTCATTACGTTTGTTGACTTGAAGTCTAAGTTATCTGATATGAGAATTGCTATACCAGATCTCTTTTGGTTTCCATTTGCATGAAATATTGTTTTCCATCCCTTCGCCTTGAGTCTGAATGAGTCCTTATGGGTTGGATGTGTTTCGTGGAGACAGAAGGTACTTGGCTTGTATTTTTTGATCCATCCATCCAACCTATATCTCTTTAGTCAAGAATTCAAGCCATTCACATTTATTGAAAGAATTGATAAGTGCAGTGGATTTTTGTTCATCTCGTTGGGTAGAACTTTACTGCTTTGTTTACCTCTTGAGCTACCGTGGAATCTGGGCTTTGACCTTTAGCTTTTAGGTGGTTTTACACCGGTGGGTGTTTACTGTGCTGATCCGTATATAATGCAGATCTGAGTACTTCCTGCAGGGGAAGTCTAGTTATGACAAATTTCCTCAATGTTTGCTTATCTGGAAAAGACTTAATTTCTCCATTAAACATGAAACTTAGTTTTGTTGCATTCAAAATACTAGGCTGGCAATTGTTCTGTTTAAGAAGATCGAAGACGAGGTCCCACTTCCTTTTGGCTTGTGAGGTTACTGCTGAGAATTCTGCTGTTAACCTGATGGGTTTTCCCTTGTGGGTCAGTTGTTGCTTACATCTAACTGCCTGTAGAATTTTCTCTTTCATTTTGATTTTGATCAGATTGTTTACTATGTGTCTTGGAGATGTCCTATTTGCTATGAATCTTCCCAGACTATGATGACCATCTTGTGTCTGGATGTCTGGATCTCTGGAGACACTAGGGAAGTTTTCCTCAATAATTCCCTTAAATAGATTTTCCATGCTTTCTGACACTTTCTTTTACTCCCTCAAGGATCCTATAATTTGTATATATTTGTTCACTTTGCATAATCCCATATCTCTCTATAATTGCTCTGCCTTTCTTGTTCTCTTCTCTGCCTCTTTAAGTGACTGGATTAGCTCAAGAGTCTTATCTTCAAGCTCTGAGATTTTTTCTTCTCTTTGGTTTAATCTGTTGCTGAAACTTTCTGCTGTGTTTTAAAAATCCCTGAATGACTCTTTCATTTGTGTAAGTTCTATTGCATCTTTCTTAATTTTGTCTATTTCTTTAGTGACTTTTTCATTAATTTTCTGAAATATTTTTTGACTTCCTTTTGTTGTTTTCCAACTTTCTCTTCAATTCCGTTCATATTATTTGCCATCCATATCCCAAATTACATTTCTGTCATTTTGAGAATTTCTTTGTAATTGGAGTTCACTGCTATAGCTCCATTGTGATCTCTTGGGGCTGTTGATCTGGTTTGACTTTCCAGGTTGCCAGAGTTGTTTTGCTGGTTTCTTCTTATCTGAGACCTCTTTCTCAACTCAGGGCTAATAGGTTTGTGGGGCTCCTGTTCCTTGCTGGAAAATCTAATCTCATGTTTGATTAGGGCAATGAGAGGTCGCTAGATAGCTCTCTTCTCCCCTTTACCCTGGAATGTTGATGTGGCAAAGGAGCAGTGTGTGCACTAGAAGCCTGTAATGCAGCTGTTTTGATTTGTACAGTGCACCTGTGATTGCCTCTACTCAAGCCTGTGCTGACCACTGTTTGGGTTGGGTGTTGGGTTGTTCACCAGATAGTGGGATGTTCAAATTGGGAACTGAGCGAGACCCTCTTCACTGAGGCTGGTTTTGTGGGGATTTGTCTCCCTACAGAGGTAATAGTAGCAGCTGGATGTGGTTGTCATGATTTCCGGGCTGTGTACATTTGCTCAAACCAGGTAGCTAGCAGCTTGAGGCTGGGAGTCCCTGGCAATATGTTGGACTTTGGAACAGTTCTTCCAGCCATGTGGTGGTGGTGCAGGCTCTGGGGTAGGGTCTTGGGGTCCAAATGCCATGCTGGAGTCTTGTAGATGATGTATCAGGCCTGGTGGGGGTTCTGGAGGCACAGAGGTGGGTCATGAGGCTCCCACACAAAAGCCTCAGAGCTGGGACTGGAGAGAAACCAGAATCAGAACTTCTGAGCAGTGCTGAGAAGCCAGAAGTAGGGCCATACAGAAGGCAGGGCTAATCTGACCTGGAGGGTGGGGTCAGGGCCAAGGCAGGTAGGAGGCAGCTGGGCCCTGGAGCACAGAGTCAGAGCCGAGCAAGTAGCAGTCTGTTCCCCAGGCTCAGGGGCTCCACAAATGCCAAGTCAGGTGGATGGATGTCAGTTCTGGGCCTGGGACTTCTGAGTTCTCCATTCTACACCCAGGACCTGGTGAAGCAGTCACCCAAATCCTTTCAAGTTAGATTCTAGTGTTCCTTGGTTGAGTCCTCCTGTTCTCAGATCCTGTTGTGCTCTAAGGGAGATGTGCTTGGCTTCAAGTCACCAGGTACAGTTCAGGGAAGCCACAAGTCAGTCCACTTCCTCCCTAGCCTGGTACAAACCTGGCGCCATGCACCCAAGAGCTCAGGATGGCTTTAGATGCTGCCCCATCCCCTCTGCTCCTGTTCTCTGGTGCAATGGCTCTGCACAGACTCCAGCAAGTCCTGGGTCCGACCAGGCAGAGATCTGTGGGGGTGGTGGGAGCCATCCCACAATTCAGTTAGCAGTGTGCCCGCAGAGCAAGTGTGGCGCCACAGCGCTCTATCCTCCTTTTGTTCTGTTGCTTGTGATTAAGCAGCTGAGATTGGCCAATAGAGAGTCTCAAGCCAATGCTAGACCATATGTTGCACAAATAATGCTGCTCAAACTACAGAAGCTGTCATCTACTGTGTTCACCAGACCTTGAACCAAATGACTGCCACTTCTTCCAGGCTTTGGACCACTTCTTGCAATGAAAAATATTCAATTCTAAACAAATTGTGGAAAATGCCTTTTGTGATTTCATCGCCACTTGCTCTTCAGGCTTCTTCGCTGCTGGCATAAACAAGCTATCATTAAGATGACAAAACTGTGTGGATAGTTTAGATGCATACTTAGATTAATTGCACTGCTTCTTGTTTGAGATATAGTAAACTAAATTTTTGATTCAAAATCAGACATTTCATATTTAATGACCTAGTAGATCTATTTTCATTTTACAGGTTTTCTCAGATAATTGTCCATTCCCATCTCTATGCTCATGAAAATTTCAGCTAATTTGGATTGAATATGGGTTAAAATATTAGTGATAATTCAATTCTTAGAACATTGTGTAAAATTTAGGACACAGTTAACATTAAAAATCAAAGAAACAAGCAGAACAAATACTCTCTATCAATCCCTAATAACTGAGAGTGAGAAAGATAAAACCTTCAATCTTCTGCTTGTTTTTCACTTTTCTTATGAGAAAAATTGTTTAAAATCCCAAGTAGAACTCTGAACTTCAGATTACTATGTGGTGATTTTCAAAACTTTGTTCTTTTCTTCAATGTATTTCTTCTTTTCATTGTATTAATTTTAGTCATATTAACTTAAGTTTTCATGTTTTTTAAAGTAATGTTACACTTAAATCTGAGGCTATAATATATATTGCAATATATAGAGATATTACATATACACGTACATATACATACATATATACATATATTACAACATATGCCACAAACATAAAGGAATACAAGAAAGTGTTTCTTACTAAAGTTAGGATAGTAGTTATCTTTAGGGAGGGGGAGATTTTAATTTTGAAGAGGTATATAGCAGTCTCCTAGGATTTGGGTAATTTCTTTTTTTGCCTTAATTGAATTACTGATTTATAATTACTATATGAAGTGAGCAATTTTGTCTTGTGCATTCTTATTTATACATTTAATCTATTTCATTATATGTATGTTAAAATCCATTTTGTCTATTAATGATGGAGTTTTTCCATAGAATTATATTCTGACTTAATTTATTAGATAGATTATAGACTGGAAGATACATTTAACCTACTTCTTGAATTCAAGTAAATTTTAAGAAGAATTTTTTTAACTTTCCATGAAGTTCTGGGGGATATTTACTCTATCAAGAATAAGCAATCAGCTAAAGTTTAAAATAAGGGCTTCAGTACGATGTCTGAATTATCTTTCAGAAATCATCTCGTCTCAGATTACAGATGTACATCTAAATATGTAAAAATATTTTTTGATCATGAAAAAATAAACATCACATGACAGTACAGAAGTTATCATTAATGTGTAAATTCTTTTAAGAATAAAATATTCTATGAAATATTCCATTATCACTAATCTCATGCCTACAGCTGATCTTATTTTGGTACAAATTTAGATGTTCCTATAGTAAATTTGATCAATAGCACACTGTTAATAAAATAATGAATGCTAACAAAGATGTCTTGGAGGATTAAGTTTGTAGTACAAATTCAATAAAAGGTTAAATTAATTTATTGTTTGATCAAATTCATAGGAATCAATTTTACCTTGAAATAAATCAGTATATACAAAGAAATACAATTCTTTTCTGTGCAGCATCTTTTAGGATATTTGCATTGGATTGACATCAGCATCTGTTTCTCCAAATGTATTTGTGGCAAGAAATATTCATGCATTTCTTGAATAGCCAAAATTGTGAACTATAATGTCAATCAGAAATATTTGGTCAGACAACATCTGAACACTCTTACTGCTTGAGAGTCTTATAACTACATATTTCAACTGAAAATATACATCTACTCTCCTCATTCTTTAGTATTTAAGCTGTAGGCAGATGTCTGGGGCTTGGGAAATGGATTCTCCATCTGATATTTGAACTCAAAGGTGCAGGGACAATTGGAGGTTAGTAGTAAATAGTGGCTGACCTGAGCGTCACAATCAATATTTTAGGAGAAAGTGCCCAGAATAGCAAGAAGCGTCTAGTGGCAACAGTGGTGGTGACTGAATGTCTAGATTCAGAAGCAATAGTGTCAGCAATAACCTCTGACCCAGAAAGTTCTTGATGTTAGAGATGTATTCTAGATCTTACTTAGTTCTCAGGCATTAGACACATTCTTTTGAAAATTCTGCTTCTGTTTAAGTTAGGTAGATTGGCTTTCTATTGGTTTAAACACAAGACTCTGAAATTTATAAAGCAATAAAGCAATTTCTTACCATTGTATTTTTATTGTTATGATATATTGTATTGTTATTTGTCCCTCTATAGATGCTTCTTCTTTTGCTTTACACACAGTGGTAATAACTTTAGTTGCATTTTTACCTGTTTTTACAAAGCTTATATTTTGTTTGTGTTTATACTTAAGGAAAGACATAATTGGTAGGGAACAATGGACAATAGAAATTTGGAAGGGTGGGGAGGTGGGAGGAAGGTGGGTGATGGGTGATTGCTTGCTAGGTACGATGTGCGTTGTTTCAGTGATGTGTGCACTGAAGGCCCTGACTTCACTCACAATGCAATATATTAATGTAACAAAATTGTGTTTGTACCTCATGAATATTTGCAAATTTCAAAAAATGAGTAGGTTAATAGAATGTTATTCGTTGTCCTGCATCATTTTAGTAAACAAATTGAGGAAATAATTAAGTGTGGAAATGGAATATTCCTAACACAGAGAAATAATAAATGCTTGACGTAATGGATACTCTAATTACCCTGATTTGATTATTACACATCGTATGCCTGTATCGAAACAACATATGTACCCATAAATATATACATTATGTACTCATAATAAATTAAAGTTTAAAAAAATTCAATTAAAAAAAATTGAGGGACGCTCTTGAGCAAAACTGGTATGAGAAATCCCCCACAAGAGTGTCTTTTAAACACCTGCAAGTGAAGAAGCCTGCAAGTGAAAGCCTTCACTGGCCTTTCAACCACAGGAAGCAAGACATAGCCTTGGTCTCCTCTGCAACACACAAAAGGCCATTACTGCTTTTACAGAGTAGGACTAAAGCAGAGAAAATTATAATGGAATTAGATAATAACTAGATTAATTCATTGATAATCAAATAATTGAATTTTTTTATGAGAGAGGGTTTTTTGCCATACATATTTTGAGGTAGTCCTTACATTTTTAAGAGTTTTCCCTCCATATACCAATGATTATCTTCATAAAAACTAACTTACAAAACCCACCATATTCAATTACTTAGAAAATTATTGAAGGGATATTAGAGAGATTAGTGAAGACCCTCTGTGGATACATATTAATTTTGAGATTGGACTACCCATTTTCTTGTTTGTATTTATCTCTAGATTCATATACACTTTCAGATCCTTAAACTATAGTAGGAAATAGCAAAGAGGTATAAAGTACTCCTGTTTTCAAACAAGACTGTTCATAGATTAAGTGCACAAACTCTCAGGGATTTTACACATTCAATGAAGAAGATAAACTTTGGCTAATAAATATATGTATTTTGAACTTCGTCAGTGGGAAATTTAGTGAGGAAATTATATAAACTAGACAAGTAATTTTAAAGTTGTTTTAGAAATTGCTACAGTGAATACAATGAAATAGGTCTAACAAATAAGAAGCATTTTTGAGCAATTCATATGAAAGAGAATCAAACAACATCTTCAGCTAACTATTAAGTATTAGTTGATGCTATTGTCAACATTTAAGCATATTTATTAAAACAAATAAAAATCAAAGATGAGAATATAAAGAGATTATATTTTAGATATATTATTCTAAGTTTATTTATAAGACAATATGATTTTCTCAAATGAAATTGAATATGATCTGTCAGGCATGATTCAAATTATTTATTATTCTGGTTAAAGATGGACTTTTTTTCTGACATTGCTAACCACACATATACCTTCAGTTAGAATACAATCACATGTAGAAGTTGCATTTACTTATTAAAGCTGCCATTATGCAATTAGTGAACTAATTATGGCATATGTGTGAGGATGTGTGTAAATAAATACACACACAGATATGTGCCATATATATATAATGAAAAATTATAATGGAATTAGATAATAACTAGATTAATTCATTGATAATGAAATAATTGAAATTTTTTAAGGTGAGAGAGTTTTTGCCCTACATATATAGAGGTAGCCCTCACATTTTTAAGAGTTTTTTCTCCATATACCAATGATTATCTGCATAAAAATTAACACATGTACATGTGAAACAGGGTGTATGTGCTTGATTTACTATGCAATATTTTATTTCTGTTATTAATTTCCATGGCTTATCTCTTCTGGTTAAAGAAGTGTTTATTTTATGACAAAAAGTGGATCCAGCATTGTCAACAGTTCCATGAAAAATCTTATATCTCTTAAAAACTTAAATTGCTAATGGTATTGATTTTCACTTCATAAATCCTTATTGATCTGTAGTGAATTAAATGTGTAAATTGCAGTTCCTTGGACACAGGTGATATTTTACTTTCTAAAAAATCTATATAACTCTCGATTTTTAAAACGAATTGCCACAAAACATTGTATATTTTCACGTAAAATGTTTTCCGATTGTTCTTTTGTGCCTTTAAAAAACCACATTTTACTATAATTCAGAATACAAAGATACTATATTTACCAGAAAAAAGTATAAGAATAATTGTTCTACTTTTTCAATAAAAGGATTCAATGAAGTCATTTGACTTGCTATGATTTATGCTACCTCTTTGACTAATGCTGTGATAGTGGATTTTGTGAATTTTCAAAAAAAAAATAAATGACAAAAGGCAAAAATTATTACATGGCATTGTTGCACTTTCTCTTCTATCACAATAATTTTCATTAAATTACATGCTAATCAGTAATGCGTAAAAATACGTATCAAATATAGAATATGACAAATTAAAAAGATTATGATATATAAACTCTGCGTATTCCTAATATTTCTTGGGAAACACGTTTGCATTTGATGACACCTTCTTTGGATTCAGCTTTTACATTTATTTGTTAATTAAAAAAAAGATTATTGGCCAAAGTCCCTGCATTATTCTGACTTTCTCAATTTTTATCTAATGTTTTTGGTATTCCAGGATTCAATACAGAATATTACATTGCAATGGACTGAATATTTTTGTCCTCCCAGCATTCATATGTTGAAATCCTAACCCCAACGTAGTAGTATTAGAAAGTGGAGCCTTTTGGAAGGTGATTAGTTTATGAGAGTGGGACCCTCATGAAAGGAATTAGTACTGATATAAAAGGGACCCCGGAGAATTCTCTCATCTTCTTTTTGTCATGTGAGGATACAGGGAGAAGATGGCAGCCTATAAACTGAAAGGGGGCCCTCGCCAGCACTGACCATGTTGACACACTCATCCAGGACTTCCCGTCCTCCAGAAATGTGAGAAATAAATTTCTGCTGTTTACAACTTCCCCAGTCTATGGTACTTTGTTAAAGCAGCCCCAAATGACTAAGACACACCTCACGTTTGGTAGTCATGTCTCCCTAGACTCCTCCTCTTGGCTCAGGCAGTTTTGTAGATTGTCCTTTTTTTGGATGACTGACGGTGTTAAGGTGTACTCGTCAGATATTTTGTACAATAGGATTTGAAATTTGAATGATTTTTTTTCATGATTAGACTTGGTTTATAAGTTTTTGAGAGGAGGACCACAAAGGAATGTGTCATTTTCATCATATCACAAGGCTTCATATTATAAGCATGATTTGTCACTGTTAATATTAACCTTGACAGCCTGGCTGAGGTAGTGTTTGTCAGGTTTACCACTTTAAAATTATTCATTTTCCCTGCTTTCTATGCTGTATCATTTGGACAAAAGTCATTATGCATGTGTCTTTTTAAGAAAGAGAGACAAAGAGAGGGAGAGAGATCTATCTCTACCTCTATCTATATCTATATAGATCTATCTATTTACACACACACACCCACACACACAAACACACACACACATACAAATCTGCATCTATATTAAGCTAAACGGGAGTTAATACTGACATTACCAAATCTATCCAAATCAATTCCATTACCACAAGGGTCATTCTAGATTTTTCCCCTTGCTTATTTCTAAGTTCCTGCTTTATCAGTGAGAATCCTGGATCCTTCCATCT
>NW_012153985.1:159699-160254 GCF_000956105.1 Propithecus coquereli
CACACACACACACATATATATATTGTGGAATGTGGGTTTTTTACTTAGGATTTTGCCTTGTAAATATTTATATTTTTACACAGGTTATGAGGAGGGATATTCCAAAAGCCTAACTCCAAAGAGAGGGATATCATGGAAAGTTCCATGGAGGTCTCTACCTCTGCTGAGCTACCACTCTGGGACCTGGACATAGTGTGCAAGGAGAGAGAGGATAAGCCGAGCTCTAAATGCCACCTATGTCGTCCCATCATCATCATCTTTATAAGAATTGTGGCCACTAATTAACTTCTTCTTTCTAAAACTCTTGAAAGTAGTAACACATTGACCAAATCTAAATCTCTGATGAACTATATAGAAATGAGAGTTTAGAGAATGTACCGAGCTTTATACTTGAACAATGGCCCAAAGGTAAGAAGTCAGCATTCATATTTAATCATTCAACTTTATTTAACTTCCAAACAAAAAACATTAGCAATATCATGCTTCCATAAAACATAATGCAACTATTGCTTAGACAAGGACACACTAACCCTCTCCCCAAAAAGAGTAAAACTT
>NW_012153985.1:160304-160775 GCF_000956105.1 Propithecus coquereli
GCGTACAGTGCTATGCATGATTCTTTTCGTCGTTAGTTTTACAGACTCAACTCACTTCCGATATCACTTAGGTCAGCACCTTTTTCAATAAAGTCGCCTTCAGTGACTTTCTTTCCAATACCGGTAACACAGATTCTTTTGTCAGAGTCAACATTTCTTCTTGGAATTCCTCATTCTCCTAAAAAATGTGGATAGATAGATTAAAACTCAATTGTTATTTTAATTTGAATGTCCTCGATGACAGATGACATATCATTTTCCATGTGCATTTGTCATCTATAGCCTTTCTGGTCCAATTTTGGTAAATTTTAAAGAACAAATATTAAACAAGAAAAAAAAATTACTTAGATATAATGCCACAAGTGAGTTACATAATATCATAAACAAATGATATGGGTGGAATTTCAGGCATTAATTGTATTAAGAATGAGAAAGATAAATTAGTAGTGTCAATTACTAAAAACTACTAAA
>NW_012153985.1:160825-161658 GCF_000956105.1 Propithecus coquereli
GGTTTATGCATGAAAATGGGAAGGAATGAATGATATAGTTTTCATTATCAGGCACCCATGTAAATATAATTAAGCACTTATTTAGACATGAGTGGCAATGCATTTGTGTCTTCCCTTTGGGTTTTAACCGGGTGTTGATGCTGTGAACCATATGTACATATTTATAAATAGCAAACATTAACTCACTTGCTTTGCAGAAAGTATCACCATAATGTGAAGCACAGTTTTTATTAGTTCAGGCTCATTATCTGAACAATTTCAAATGGAACAATATTCTCCATTAGATGCTATAAGCCTACATCCTGTTAAAATCAAAACATTAAAGAATTAACATATTGGTTGAGCAATATTACTCCAGATATTTATCTTTCCTATTGAGAATCATACCCTCAGAAATTCCATATACAGCAGAACATGTAGTAGTCAAAAAATAGCATGATTTGTTTTAATTCTAAAAATTTAGTAATCAATTTAGTGTATGAGAGAAATGAATGTACATATTTCATGTTACCAAGAAAGTTTTGTGTAAATACGTTTATTACTAAAGGGCAGTGTCTCATCTTTTTAAAGCCATCTGCAACATTTTTGTGGGCATGATCAGCATTCATTTAAAAAGCATTCATTAAGACACACACACATACACGCACACACACATATATGCTGTATACAAAACACTGCATTTTGGAAAATAGAAAGAAACATATAATCAGTTACTAATTTGTATGAATTTACAATCTGAGGAGAGCAAGCTAAGCACTCTAAAGAGTTGATGTTCATCTAAGCAAATTTGCGGTGTAAGAGAGTAAGAAAGGAAATATTATGTCCGAGAAAGG
>NW_012153985.1:161708-162151 GCF_000956105.1 Propithecus coquereli
TTAAAACATATTACATTTTTTAATCCTTCTTGTTTGTATTTACTTACTCCTCTTCTACAGTAAGTTTCCATAGTAGTCATGGTATTTATTTCTAGTATATTCATGTTTAATCCAGGATTTTTATTACAACATGCTCAGATACACCATTTGCTTTGATACAGTACAGCTGCATTAACACTTCCCATACATAAGTTCTCTATCTTTCCACCTTCAAAACCACACACTTTGGAGAGTGTTGTGGCTTTTTAATTTTTCTGTTGCCTGGGAATGGGAATGAGATTTGTAAGAACTCTTTGCGGGGTACATACATATCATATTTGCAAATAGGGCTCTATTTTCTTCCCAAAAATCTTATTAAATCTCCTATCTCAGAGTGATTAACATTCAAATTTCTCTGATTACCATGGCCTTTTACTTGCTTTGACAACTCAACATAGTGTCTA
>NW_012153985.1:162201-162572 GCF_000956105.1 Propithecus coquereli
AAGACGGATAATATGTTCTCATTAGGTATAGACCAAAAACCCAGAAAAAGGCCATCTTCTCCATATGTGACTTTCTTTTTATATCAGGGAGAAAACTCAACCTCAGAAGTTTCCCACTCACCCAACCCCTGCTTCTAGAAGGTGATTCATGTTCTAGTGAAAAGGGCAATTGTTTGAGGACTTGGCATTGTTAGTTTCTATAGAGGGAGACTTAGCAAGAAAAAGCAAGGGCAAACTATTTTGTGAGGCTATCAACAATGTGTGCCACAGCTAACAATACGCATTAACTTACAAAGACAGAAATAGCAAAGCTGGTTGGCAAAGCTGTCCCTACTTTATTCCAGTTTTTGCTCCTTCTTTGCTAATTTTTA
>NW_012153985.1:162622-164666 GCF_000956105.1 Propithecus coquereli
AATAATCAATTGTGAATGTCTTAATAGAGTTTGTAGTGCTTGAATGGAACATCAGAATATTAACAGGATATTATCAAACAGGTAAGTGTTGAGAAAAAATAAAAAAGCAGCTCCTCATAGCTGGACACAGATCTCACTCTGACTGCTAGACTTTGGTGCTGTTAGGAGGTATCAGGCAGGCACAGTTAGACTTTAGTGCCTCTTGTTGAACGTAAACAATCTCACAGAACACCAGTGTCTGACAAGTTCACTGTGTGCACAGTGAAATGAGACAAAAAGCTAAAAATAAAAATTCACTGATCAAAATCCCCATAAGCACCAAACATTCCATTTTCCAGAATGCTGGTTCTTTCCAATGAAAATTTCACATTTTTTCTTCCTTCTAGATCACGTGACTAAGATATACAATCTTAGTTTTACTCCTACTTCCACATATTCAGAACAAATCTTGCTTCCATGAGCCATCCCCCAAACCGCCTAACACAAGCCCAAATTTTATGATAAGTTTTGTCTAACATTTCAGTGAGATGCCTCATAATTCTCTACGTATATCATGCTCTCATTTGCAACGAGCTACCTCACCAAGCTTTGAATATGGGTGTGTGAGCAGTGTTCTTTTGGCTGGAAGGCATTGGTAGTGTTTGAGTAAGATTATTACAGCAGTTAGGATGTTTTTGGCTTCATGAACTGCTTAGCATCTCCAGCTGTATCACTAAGGATCCAAAAAGCAAAGGGTTGGCACAGTCAAGGATTAGAAAGAGTTAACGAAAGGATCATTTGCAAATGCACGGGAAGGATTAGGAGAACAGACAAGAAATTGTGAGGCACCCAGGAATAGTAACACCAAGGAAGCATTTATGATCTCTAGTCCTGAAATGCTGAGGAAGCTATTTCTGGCACCTAGTGCTAGATATAATAACTGCCTATATCAGGAGCCTAAGGTCTTCAGTAGACAAATACAGACATTGCCAAGTAATTCAGCATGGAAATATTTAACTATCGGGACACATAAAAATTTGGACAAGGGTAGTGATTGCGGAGATTGGATCTGGAGGGTAAATGGAGACTATCCAGTATGCTAACTATAAGTGGCTTAAACAAAAGGGCTTGATCTTTTTCACCCATGTATAATTCTGAGCATAGTTTCAGGATACAGTTCAGCATTAGAATTGGTTTTATAGGTGTGTGACCTGCAGTCATATAAGGCCCCATACTGTGAAGAGTCCCAGGGCTTGATTTAATGCTGTGCTGTAACTATCTAAGAAACCTTGATTTTATCTTGGAACTTGTGTATTGAAGGTGATATACTGTGGTGCAAAAGCATGCAAATAGTGGAGACATGCAATATGCATGTTTGCTATCCCTTGCCATACATTCATATAGACATCCACGAATACCCATGAACACAGAATTCTAGTGCATCTGTAATGTGTGAGTCAGCAAATCTCAAAGCAAGTACAAGGTTAGCATGTCACATCTACGATTAAGTGGGGGTACAGACAGCCCCAAGAGGCCAACGCTTTCTTTTAAATAAGAACTGGCTTCAAAAGCAGAATTTGAAACACGGACTTCGGTGGGGGGGAACCAAGGGGAACACATGTAACCTAAACATCTGTACACCCATAATTTGCTGAAAGAAAAAAAAAAAAGCAGAAAGCAGGCAATGCCATTCTGAGACATGAATGGAAACCTATCATATCTTTTCTTTCTCATGTTACTTGTACTAGCCAAGTACGTACACTAAAAAGAATCGTACAGTATCCACACTTCATTGTCCTTTCATTCATTCTTACTCAGTAGTAAAATGAAGAGAGAGTGTTGGTGCAATGGTCACATATTAGGAAATGAAATAAAAGCTATTGCGTTAGTTCTATAGGATGTTTTCAGTGTTTTGGTAAGAATGAATACATACAACGAGTACTAGCTAAGGAACAGGAATTGTATAATTTCAATGATTCTGCACACAGAATGCTCTTACATTTGCAATTAAAACTGGAATTGTACAATACAAAAATAAATGGTAAAGGTTATGCTAATCATTTAA
>NW_012153985.1:166302-166834 GCF_000956105.1 Propithecus coquereli
TCAGGTGACAAAAGGTTATGCACAAGTCCACTTTTCCTAAAATTTGAACCGAAAAAAGCAATTGAGACCTATGGGCCTGGGATATTACTATAAAGGAGGAGTTAGTCCTTAGAAGCTTTAAATAGAGAAAAAGGATTTACCATCTTGCTTTTAACCTCAAAACACCATTTGATTAAAATTGAATTTATCCTTGTTGCACCGAACATCTGAAACAGGTAAATTCCCCATCTGAAGCACATTTCATGTGTCTTAGGAATTCCAGCGCAGCTGTGATTAAAATTGAATTTATCCTTGTTGCACCAAACATCTGAAACAGGTAAATTCCCCATCTGAAGCACATTTCACGTGTCTTAGGAATTCCTGCGCAGCTGTGAAAAGCACACATCCAATTAACACAATTTGCTATCATGAAGATTTAAAAGGAGTTGTTTCAATGGACCCATTAGGGATTGACTGAAAAACATTTTCATTTTAAAATTGCTTCATATGCAATTATAGAACAAATAATTTATGAGCTTTCTCATGAATTAGC
>NW_012153985.1:169694-170379 GCF_000956105.1 Propithecus coquereli
CAGAGGCAGAAGAAAATGCCCATATGAGTGGACCTGCACAGTCCAAACCTGTGTCTTTCAAGAGTCAGTTGTATTCTGTCCATTTGCGACCCCAACTCAACACACCACAGTCTATTCCTGTGTCTTGTGCTCTTGCCAATCTGGATTAAATGGCATTTATATTCTACATTTTTAATTCCTTTTCTCCTTATACTCAGGTGTTATTTCAAATAAATTTATCTTCTTGAATCTTGAAACTAATATTCTTACTTTTCCTTTTTCTCTTTTATTTCCTTTGCTTCAGATGCCTTTGATTCTCATTCCCTTTCTTTCTTTCTTCGTTCCATCCATCTTTATTCATTTCTTAAATATTGAGAGAGTATTTTTGCTACTTATTTTAAGTGTAGAAGACACATCAACGGTGAAATCATAAAATGTTTTTACTAGCATGAGTAAGGAGAAGGCAGATAGTTAACAATATGCCATGACAGTTAAGTTTATTTGTCATCTTGATCATGGAATGCTTAGATATCTGGTTAAACATTATTTCTGGGTGTGTCTGGGTAGGTGTTGCTGGAAAAGATCAGCATTAGAACCAGTAAACTGACTAAAGCAGATTTCCCTCCCAAGTGGGGTGAGCATGATCCATTCAACTGAGGAACTGCGCAGAGCAAAAAGGTAAAGAAAGTGAGAATTCCTTCTCTCT
>NW_012153986.1:0-2722 GCF_000956105.1 Propithecus coquereli
GAAATGCTTATTTTCTAAAACTGTTTTATGTTCTATATTTTAGCTCAAGATAAACATGTCATGCCATTAGGAAAAATATCCCACATATTTTAAATACCTCTACTTGTTAAAAGAAAAAGTAGAAGTAGAAATAGAAATATAACCCATGCATTAAGAATATAAATATTAAGTGAATTCGGATATATATTCATAGCAAGATATTATATACAATCATGAAAATGAATAAATTACCACTATGCAATGGCATGGATGAATCTTAAAAACATAATGGTAACGTTATGAAGGAATATGGTATCATCTATTTGCATAATAGTCAAAAATAGAAAACATTAAATCACATTGTTTGGGGGAACATAGAGAAGTGGTAAAACTATGAAAAAGAAAGGAAATTATTCTCATAAAAATTAGCAGACAGTACTTCTGACAGAGAGGAAGAGTGGATGATCAAAAAAGGAAACAGTAGAAGCTTCTGGGTCCTGACAATTTTCCATTTCTTACCTGGGTGGTCACTGGATATTTACATAAATGTTTGCTTTGGAAGTGTATTTTATGTAACTTTCTGTATATGTTTTAAATGTTAATTAAAAGTATTTTTTTACAAAGAAAGAGAACTCTAATTCCTTGATTCTAAAGATGTCCTACACAAGTTAACGCCTATAGTATTATGAAAGATTTATTTCGGTCAAAGCTTCAACTACAGATTTTCTTTTTAATTTTTATTTTTTAAAACTAAACATTCTCTCATCCCCTGTTCCCTGAGGCACAGATGGGCTTAGTTTTCACCATGCTCTGCTTGAGGTAGAGCCCCCACTGGACACATGATTCCTGTAACACCTGTTACATCTTCTGTCTCTGCTTAGCTTTCTCCCACAGGCAGCACTGAGCCTACACAAGGCTCCTCCTTCCCACTTCACCCTGCTTTAGGCCAAGGCTGACTCCCTCCGCTGAGAACCATGTTCCAGACAGTAAGGAAGGGACTCTGTGGCGTTCCTCCTTCAGCTGCACACACACCCATCCCAGCCTCTCTGGGCGTTCAGATGAGTCTCTTCTTTCATCTTGCTCACATACCCTGTGGCTAGGATCAGCAGATATGCCTCTGAGGACTGAAAATCTCAGTATTGGGGACATATAACCTTTCCCAAATTCAGAAAAGGTACACGTCAACTCTTGGCATCATCTCTCATTTAAAGCAAAAATTGTGTTTGGCCACTACGGTTTCATGATATGTGATGAGGCTTGGTGGTAATTTCTCTGTTTCATTGGAAATTGCAACTCACACTCCGTCTTTTAATCTCTTAATTGATTTAGTCATTTTTGTTATGTTTCAAGGGACAGAAAGGAGTAAAAATACCTTTATGGCAACAAATTTAAATGAAAATCTAAAAGTCTGAGAGAGGATCATTATCCCCCTTTCATTCGTGATGAAACAGATGCTTAAAGTTGAAGTAAGTTAATTAACATCAGAGCCAATAAGTGGCAGAATTAGAGTTCAAAACCTGAGTCTATCTTCACAGTCTGTGCTTTTTATTACTATGCAGAATGCCCACCAGGGATTGCATTAGCACATTAGAAGACACAAACCTACATTCATCTTCATCTGCGTTGCTGGCACATAAAAAAGATTCTGTGGTCACCGCTGAATTTTTAGTACCCAGAGTGGTAAAGGCTTAGTTGTGATTTGTAGAATAAAGTAAGAATGTGGCAGCTCAATCTATGTTACTAAAGCAGTGTTTAAATGCCCCAGCACACTTAAAAGAAGAGACTATGCCCATGCCACTTGTACTACATAAGCAAATGCTTTGGTTAATTAGAAACCCGGGTGTCATTGTGACCTGTGCTTGTTTCTCCCCTGCCACAGCCAATCTGCTAAACTGTGTCAGCTCAGTAGGCCAGTATCTCTCCTAACCACTGGGATTCCCTCAATCGCCATAGATACCTCTCCGTATCCAGGTGACATTCATTTCCTGACTAAATTCATGCAACTGCCTATTGGATCTCACTTTGTTTTTCTTGCCTGTTGCTTACCAACTCACTTTTCACGTTGGAGCCAGATAGATCTTTCTAAAACATGGGAATCTTATGTCCCTTCCCTACTGAACACCTGTGGGGAGATACCCATTTGCCCAAGGGAGACAGGTCAAATGTATCTATGGCTTGTAAGGCTCTTCCTCACCTGGCCATGAATTAACTCTTCCAGTTCTTCAAATTTCTCCTCCTCTACTTACTCCTTCTTCCACTCCCAGAGGTGCCATGTGCTCCCCTTCATTTCGTAAAATAAGCCATGCGCAATCTGGCCTGCTGGCCTTGACACGTGCCGTTTCCTTGACAGAAACAAGTCATGTCCTCTCCCCGTGCCCTAATGCTCTGTAATACAATGATTATTAATTATCTGTCTCTGCCAGGGGCCAACTCTGTTTTAATTTTTATTTTATCCCCATAGCTAGCAACATGCCTGAAACAAAATACCCAATGGGTGTCTGAATTAAAACAGGGAAAATTGTGTATGTGTCTAAAAAATAAGACAGTAACATATACCTCAAGTCAGTAAAGGAATAAATGGCTCCATAATATAGGCAATAATTCATTTAAAAATATTAATTTTATTGTATGCTTTCATTTTTACAGATAAAATTGTGTATGTGTTTAAAAAATAAGACAGTAATATATACCTCAAGTCAGTAAAGGAATAAATGGCTCCATAACATAGGCAATAATTCATTTA
>NW_012153986.1:2892-4533 GCF_000956105.1 Propithecus coquereli
ACACTATAAAAATATTATTATTCAGACTGTGAATGGTATAAATACATTTTCATAAAATAAGACAATAATCCAACATTGTTTCCAACCATAGTGTCAGTTTTTGGTGGATAAAGGACTGATTTAATACTATTATGTTGATAGCACTTTCTGTAGATCTTAGATACCACATACTGAATTAAATAAAACATGGACCAATTGAGCCATTTATAAATTTCTGATTAAGTAATTGCAATCATATCAGTTTATGTCTAGATTGTGATTAATGGTTTTACAGGCGCATTCAAAGATTTACGGTATCAGGAGTCTAGCCTCTGTTCTGATGTTATGTAATAGAGCCTGTAAAACCAAACGCTGTTTTTCTCATACTCCCTTGCAGCTAGAATTCAACACGTTATTTTACCAAGCTAATATGCTCATATATACAATACATGGTAACTTTTACAAGCAAAAAGACTGGATCTTTAAAAAGCATGAATGGTACAGAAATGCAGTTCCCCTGAGTAAGCTGATGGAGTTTATAGCATTCTCTGCTGTCAGAGGAACTGAGCAAAGGCAACGTTGTAGTGTGGCTAGGCATTTCCTCTGGATGGTCTGTTCCTTGTTCTGTAACATTCGAGCTTGATTCTTTGTCAAGAAGAATTTCAGAACTCTCTAATATCTTTTCTTAAATCTTACTCTGCTCCAACTTGTTACATTAAACTCTTCTTTCCTGTAAATAATAATCCTGAAAGATGATCCATGACAAGAAAATTCTCATTGTCAATGATCTGAACCAAGAGACACACATACTCTTCCAAATGATGTAAGTAAGTGTTGTGGATATCTATCTATCCATCATCTATCTATCTATCCATCATCTATCTATCTATCTATCTATCTATCATCTATCTATCTATGTTCAGAAACCCTGGATCATATTCAAGAGGAGTTCCCAGGAGAAGTTGTACAAGATAAAGAAAGAAACAAATTTTCAGGGAAATGTAGAAAGAGGCAAAAATGTAGTATGAGCAAAACTATAGTATTCAAGAGACAGAGGAAAATATCTGCCTTACTTCTTCTCTATTCCATTTTCTACAGAAGTTTTATTTATCTATTTGAAGTTTTTCTTAGGTAAGAGTATAACATGTCCTTATTATACTCTTAGCAATGAAATGCCATATTCTAATGTTAGCTTTACTGACCTATGACCTGAAGTACCTGGACTGAACTATTAATACATCATCTATTACACCATCCTGAATCATGAATAGCAGGAAGCTATATCAGATTTTCATAATGTTTCAGTACTTTACAACTTAACTCCAATACACATATTGTGTATACAAAGGACAATTTTACTATTTCTGATAATGAAGAGAGACTATCTTTCTGATCTTTCTTAGAGTCTGCAACTGATTATTTAAATCTTCCATCAGGAAAAAGAGAAAGTAAAGTCTTGGGAAGGGTTAAATACAGTCTTATAAGTGATGGCTGGGTTGGAGGAGGAGGAGTAGGAAGAAAGAATAGAAAATTCAGTAAAATAGGAATATTTTCTATTCCTCAAATCAGCTCCAAACAACATTGGTGAAAGAGGTTTATTTCTTGAGGCAGGTTACAAAAAGTAAGGCAAATTGCATGGATTTGATTAGGCCATCACTAAAA
>NW_012153986.1:16598-17069 GCF_000956105.1 Propithecus coquereli
ATTCTAGAAAGAACTTCATCAGCCCAACCAGCCTAGAAGTTCATTATTTATTCACAATTTATTTTATTTTGAAAAAAACCCTTGTGCTTAAAATAAAAAACATGCTTTTGCATGAAGTGGAGTAGATGTTCTTTACATTTAGTTAAAAACCTAATTTTAGGTGTATACAAAGTTAGCAAATTCCTATATTGGCTTTTCTAATGATTCACTAGACAGAATTTTCTGCTCCAGAATTTTTCTCTGCTTCTCCAATTCTGATGGCTATAATATGTTCCTTAGAACTATGTAATTAGGCTATAGATATTGACCTCTGTTAATATATAGATGATGTTAGAGGAAGGAAAATATTTAAATTCTATCACCAATCATTAACATCTGATTATATGTTTATGATATGAATATACTAATAATATTCTTCCAACTAAAGAGCTGTGAGCAAACTAAATCACTCATAAGACAAGGAAAGTTTTG
>NW_012153987.1:0-436 GCF_000956105.1 Propithecus coquereli
CAAAAAAAAAAAAAAAAACAAACAAAAAAAAAAAGCAGCTGTCCTGGAACCCAAACGAAGTCCCCACTCTTGATTTCTATACTGTTTACTGCCATGTATTGGGTGAAACTGCAAACACAGAGTTTGCAAAAAGTTGTCCAACAAAAGATGTCTGTTTTAAAAAGATAACAGAAAGCCTTAAGGTGGATTAAGGCAAATTCAAACTATTCCAAAGTGACCAGGGGAGAAAAAGCACAAAAACTCTCTTCCACACTGGAAATGATGCTCAATATTTTAACAGTCTACGCCCTCTCCCAACCTAAATTAATATTCAGCACATAATCTAATCCCTTACAAAGTATGTCTGGTTATTCAGTTAACTTACCAAAACTCCACCCTAGGGGAGGCTCAATCTTCAGAATGAAATCCCCCTAACAGGAAAAAAGAAAATGAAATT
>NW_012153987.1:1091-2819 GCF_000956105.1 Propithecus coquereli
GTGATTTGAAGAATGCTGATGTTGAAAGCGTGCACGGGAAAAAATCAAATGTACCTATGGGAATGAAAGCAGTATCACAGGGCAAAACAATGAAATTGCAGAATAATTCCTATCGCTTGATTCCATTTATATAAAAAACAAAATCAAAACTATGTATATTGACTATTTTTTGCAACTTCCTGAGAATCTACATTCATGCGTAAATAGAAAGCAATCTGTCAGGAGGCACACCAAAATTTGTATCAGAGTTTAGCACTACAGAGGGAGATGGAATTGGAGGGAAAAGGGGACGAATTTCCTTCATATATTTCTAAAGACCTTGATTTTTTTTTCACGCCATGAATTCACACATCACTTGTACAACTTTTTTTAACAATATTTTCAGCTGCTTAAAAGTAAAGAGTTCTATTAAGTAAAGAGTTTCCCAGTCCTGGCACTGCAGACATTTGGGCTGTCCTGTGCGGCACTGTGGCACGTCTGGCTTCCTTCCTGGTAACTCTAGCACCCCTTCACAGCCGTCACAACCAAAACGGTCTCTAGACATTGCCAAATGATCCTGGACACATGGAGGGCCACTGTATTCAAAGGAACCAGTTTATAAGTTGTTTCCCTCGGAATGGGGCCAGGATCGCCATGTTCCACCAATAATTTACAAAACAGACAAGCATTTGCTAGCATGGGAAAGGTCATCGTTAGGGCAGCCCTGTGGGGCACACTAATTACTTCCCATCATAAAAGACAAGCAGTAAAGATTACAGTGCCCTCTCCTCTTACCTTATCATACAAAGGGATCATGAAGTAACCATTGTTAGGGGCACAGTCTGTCTGGTATTTCAAAGTCCCATGCTTGGTGTACAACTTTATCTGGAAAAGAAGACAGAAAAGTCATAATATGGCCTTTGAGAATTAACTATATGCATTACGCTGAATGTATTCGATATGCCTTTGCTGAGGATCTACTACAGATCCAGAGGGCACTGGTACAGACTGCCAGCTGTTAATGCTGGGCATCAGGAACAGGGAGAAATAAGATGGTCTCCCCCAAATAATGTGATTCGATGTTTATCAAATTAGACACCACCTAAAGCCTATCCTAAAAGTCATACTTTTCAATGCTTTTCTGTTTATTTTAGTGGCTGTCTCTAGGTTGCTCATGTAAGTTTCTGGGTCTAAAGCGAATTTTCAAACTTTGCTGCTAGTAAGGTGCTTATTAAAAATGAAGATTCCTGAGGCCCACCTCTGTTTCTCAACCAGAAGGCCTGGGATGAGGGCCAGGGATCGGCATTCTTAACTCCAAATAATTTCAAATGCTTGGAGTAACATTCATCTAGAAACTTAATTTTCTCTTTACTTTCATTTTCAGAACAATAATAGAACCAAAAAGACAATGAATACATGTCCTCTCCTGAAGGACTTTCTAAAATTCTGGCATCCTGAGCATTACCAGACACAAACTGTTAACCCAATAAGATGCTCAAGTAATATCTGGGTCTTCCATGCACAGGATGTGTGACCATGGCCGAGCCATTTAACCTCCTGAGGTTCAGTTTCTCCATAGGTAGAAAGAAAGCCACTCCCATTCATGGTGTTCGGATAGATTTACATCAATGCATATTAAGCACCTGGTACAGAGTATGGGCTCAAAAAAAAAGGCAGTCTATATTACCATTTATTATCTCTCTGAAGAAAAAAGCAACATGGTATAATTGGCAGGACATAGACTAGGTT
>NW_012153987.1:2869-4990 GCF_000956105.1 Propithecus coquereli
AGTTTTTAAAAGGTTAGGAAGAACAAGCAGAGAAAAAAATGTTTAAACCATGAGATTTTCAGGTAAAATGAAGAATTAAACACACACACGCAAAGTTTCCAATAACAAAATGGGCAAAAGACTTGAACAGCCATCTCACAAAAGAAGCCATCCAATGGCAAACAAACATAAACAGATGAAAAAGTGTTCAATCCCATTGGCCATCAGAGAAATGTAAATCAAGACCACAATGAGATACCACCACACCCCCACCAGAACAGCTGAAATGAAAACCACACCAAGCATTGGTGAAGGTGTGGAGCTACTGGAATGCTTGCACACTGCTGGTAGGGCATAAGTTGGTAGATCCGCTTTGCATGTTTGGAAATATCTGCTAAAACTGAGCATATATAAATTCTGCTGCCCATCAATTTCTCTCCTGGTATATACCCAACAAAAATGCAAATAAATGTGTACCAAAACATATGTACAAGAATGTTCACAGGAGCACTATTCTTAGCGGCCAAAATCAGAAAGCAAATGGCCATCAACAGTAGGTTGGATAAATCATTTTATATTCATACATTAGAATTCTGTACAGCAAAGAAAATGAACTAGAGCTACACATAATACAGATGATTCTCACGACCAATGCTGAGAGAAAGAAACCAGATACACAAAAGTACCTGGTATAATTTCATTTATATGACGTTCCAAATGGACAAAATGAATCTATAATTTTAGAAGGTGAGGGGGGTGGTCGCCTGGGGGGTGGGGCAGGATGGCTAATGAGTGCCCAGGCCGGGGCACTTCTGGGGTGCTGGTGAAGTGCCATCTCACGGTCTGGGTGGCGGTTACATGGGCGTGTTTGCATCGTGAAAATTCATCAAGGGATACCCTTGCACTCAGTGCATATTTCCGAAAGCCTAACTGGATAAAAAAGCTTATCAAAAGAAAAAGCACCAGCAGGAGGGGAGGGGCTCAAACAAAACACTCCCCACAGGCCACCAATTTGGAACCTCTGCTTCCACCATTAGTTGGGCTGGATTCGCCTCCAGCTTTCTGGAATGTACTGCCAGGTGCCCCCCGACTGCAAACTATTAATAAAAAAAGAGCTGATCTCTCAGAACCAAATAGCTGGCAGCTGCCTGAGCTTCACATTGCCCTTTGGGACGGCAGAAACTAAATTCTTCCTTCTCTAACGCACAAGCAAGCCTGATGTGAACAACTGTGGCCCTTACTCCTCTCCCAGCGCCGTGGACTGGAGTCACCCACACCCACTCTACCAAGACATCAAGAGTTTCTCCTCTTCCAAAACATGAGCCACATCGAAACAGATTCTCTCTTCTGATCCCAGCCCCATCCCAACTCTCCAACTCTGCTAGAAGGCAGTGGAACACAGAAAGTTTTGAGCTTTTGCTGGTACATGTGCAGAAGGGCTGTTTTTAAGCATTGAGTGAGCCCTTGACAATTATGTGCCAGCCTCTCTGAACACTTAACATTGGCCCATTAATCCTCCGTGTACCCTGTGGGACAGGGACTGTAACTACCCAGACTCCACAGTGAGGAGACAGAGTCGCACAAGGGATATAACTTGCCCAAGGTGTCATATAACTTGGGTGAGGCCCAGGGTTGCCAGATCTTCTCACCTCTTAAGAAACATAGATTCAGATTTTTATGTCAAATCTCATAATGTTTACATGTTAAATTCTGTTAAAACAAAACAAAACAAAAAGAACTGAGGAGGCTAAAAAAACAGCTGTCCTGGAACCCAAACGAAGTCCCCACTCCTGATTTCTATACTGTTTACTGCCATGTATTGGGTGAAACTGCAAAAAGTTGTCCAACAAAAGATGCCTGTTTTAAAAAGATAACAGAAAGCCTTAAGGTGGATTAAGGCAAATTCAAACTACTCCAAAGTGACCAGGGGAGAAAAAGCACAAAAACTCTCTTCCACACTAGAAATGATCCTCAATATTTTAATAGTCTACGCCCTCTGCCAACCTAAATTAATATTCAGCACATAATCTAATCCCTTACAAAGTACGTCTGGTTATTCAGTTAACTTACCAAAACTCCACCCTAGGGGAGGCTCAATCTTCAGAATGAAATCCCCCTAACAGGAAAAAAGAAAATGAAATT
>NW_012153988.1:0-366 GCF_000956105.1 Propithecus coquereli
AGATATTTATGAGACACTAATTGTGTCAATTACTATACATACATTAAAAACTATCATCAATTTCAATAGCAATACTAATATTGTTTTTTGTTGACCTTGCAGATCCACAGGGAAATTCTTATGGGTAAATGGAAGGAGAAATTAATATCACCCTTCAAATTATTCCATTACCTCCATTTATGAATCCTTAGAAACGATATCTAGGATCAATCTTAGAGGGATCCCTTTGCTTGCACAGAATGCTAGAATTTACCTTTATACTACTAGTAGGTGGTGATATCTATTTCTTTTGGTCCAAATTCTAACATAAATATTTAGTATGTAGAAGGATTTCCTGAAAATGATGAATGGTCATTATAATATAGA
>NW_012153988.1:416-741 GCF_000956105.1 Propithecus coquereli
TTTAGACTGTGAACAACTTGGTATTGGAAAAAGGTGTCATTCAGCACTTTTATAAAATAATACCACTAATAATGATAACTAGCATCCACTGAACACATACCACAACCTAAGCATTTTTAAGGTGATTTATATACATTATCTCAGTTAACCTTGTTTTACCCCTGAAGAAACAGAAACTTGGATAATTTAAGAATTTTGTTTAGATGAGAAGGCATGGCGCTCGATGGTGAAGTTAGGTCTGTTTGGTTGTAAATTCAATTCTCTTAACCACTAGGCTAGATTATTCCACAGCATACTTTACTGCCTCTTTGAATTCTCAGCCCCC
>NW_012153988.1:3500-3926 GCF_000956105.1 Propithecus coquereli
TTTTTTTTTTTTTTTTTTTTAAACTCTCCCTAATGTTTCTCCTTTGGTCACAATGTATAATACACATGCACAGGGAAAATACAGGCAATATTCTAACTATCTCAGTGGGCCATCAAAATAGTCTGCTAAATTCATATTCCATTTAAGTGGAAACCCACTGTGATAGTACACAAAGCACAAAGGGGATGTTGTGTATTTTTTTTTTTTTTTTTACTTGAAGAAATAATCTGAGTCATCTCTCTCTGTATCTTTCCAACACATCAGCCCCTGTAATCTCCTAGCTGCCACTTCACCTCTTGTGCCTTCCAGGTCTGGCTCCCTTTCCGAAGTCCCTTACATTCACGCTCCACTGAGACAGAAAGACACAAATCCGGTTCCACCAGAAAGCACAGATATGGAACCAGAGAAACATTTCGGTTAAACAGA
>NW_012153989.1:0-572 GCF_000956105.1 Propithecus coquereli
AATTTCTCCTTCCTTCATTCCTTCACTTGATTTCTCTTGCTTCTGGGGAGCCAGGACCTGTGGGCTGAAGAGCAAAATGGCCTTAAGTGTACATTCGCCCTGATTCCAGATGTTGTCATTGCTGCTGTGCATTTACCTTAAACAAAGGACCCTAATATTTCTAACAGCTCCTTGACTTGATGCCTCAGAGGTTTTCATACCCTGGGCAATAAAACAGGGTTCTAAATGTGTGAAAGGTGTGCCTTTCTTTCGTGAAGGGAAAGTGGCATAACTATTAAAGAGGAGATGGGGAAGCAAAGCCAGCACCGCACAATGCCTGAGAGACAGGTAAATTCTCAGGCAGATCCAATTTAGGAAAGAGAACATATGGAAGGTTGCAAGGATCCAGACATTATGTTTTTGTTTGTTTTTTTTTTTTTGAGATAGAGTCTCGCTCTGTTGCCCAGGCTAGAGCGCCGTGGCTTCAGCCTAGCTCATGGTGCAATCTCACAAGATTGCCCCCTCTTCAGAAGCCAGTTGCAAGTTCTGAGCCACCAGTGTTTCTGAGCCACCAGCTATAGATTGGAGGTTCA
>NW_012153989.1:5210-5973 GCF_000956105.1 Propithecus coquereli
CCTTTATGAGCTTCTCAGAGAATTCTGAGGGAGGAAGCCCAGGAAAAACAATTAGAAATGTCAGGTTTTAGTTTAAACGTTGGTTCTTGGCGCACAAACAGCTTATGAGAAAATGTCATGAATAATTTTAATACCATATACCTCTCCATATTTTTCACGTGTGTGTGTGTGTATGAATTTTGTGTGGACAGTGAGAAGAGTAGTGATGTGGGGAGACAAAAAATTCTGATAAGAATTTGGTGAGAACATGAGGACGGAAATGCACTTGATGGAATAAACTGGCTTTGAATTAACCGGGCAAATGTACTCTTCAAGTCTGTCCCGGCATTTAAGGATTAAACCGGAACCCACGGACTCTCCAGGGGTCCTGGACCTCCTCGAACACTGACAGAACCCACCAGGCTACTTTATGACTGCGCAACATAGAAACGACAAACACGTCCACGAAATCAACGTGGACATCTCCCTAACGCGGGCTTCTCTAACACCGAGCCCCACGAGTCCCACATTAAATCGCGAACAGGAATCAGTCCCCGCGTTCACCCATAAAAACTTTTCACCCCAGGTCTCAACTGAGTCCCACAAACCCAGCGATTCACACGGACCTCAAACGAGAGAAAGTCGGACTTCCAACGATTTCTTCTCTCTCTCTTTTTTTTTTTTTTCCCTGAGACAGAGTCTCGCTCTGTTGCCCTGGCTAGAGTGAGTGCCATGGCGTCAGCCTAGCTCACAGCAACCTCAGACTCCTGGGCTCAAGCGATCC
>NW_012153989.1:7738-8811 GCF_000956105.1 Propithecus coquereli
AAAAAGGACAAAAAACGATCTGCGGGATAGTGTATATATACTATGATCTTGTTATTGGAAGAAAGCATAAACATTTATCTTTTTGAAAGCTGATTGGTTACAGAAAACATTTAAAGATCAGAAAACTCTTTTTATAAATGCAGAGTCCTTGGGCCGGTCCCCAGAGGTTCTGGTTTGGGAGATCTGGGGAGTGACTCAGGAATTTGCCTTCCTTTATGAGCTTCTCAGAGAATTCTGAGGGAGAAGCCCAGGAAAAACAATTAGAAATGTCAGGTTTTAGTTTAAACGTTGGTTCTTGGCGCACTCATGGCCGAAGAATGACCAGACACGCCAGTTAGGCAAGCACAAAAATGAGGTTTATTGAGGACAGAAAGATAGGATTATAGGGCAAGAGCAAGATAAAGGTTTGCAGAGCATGGTACATACGCCACAGGTGACGACCGGACCCACTGTCGCAGCAAAGCAAGAGCCAAAGGAAGGGCACAGAGAGAGATTAGCTATGGTCTGCATCTTATTTTATATTACCGGATTGGGATCTCCCTTGTGGTTCAGAGGTCACCAAGGAACCACTTCGATTGGACAGTTGGGAGTCACATGACCTGAGCCTTAACTACCCATGTGGGTTCTAGGTCACTTTCAGGACTTCCTGGTATCACTGCTACTTGGCCTGCGGGCTAGGGAGCCCTCTGCATTCTTTTGCAGCTGGCGTGCCAAATTCGGATTGGCAGATTCTAGGGTATTCCCTCCTCCCACAGGTATGGAGAATTAGGGTGGGGCAAGACCAAAATGGGGGAAACAGCACCCACTTTCATCCCTAGGAGACCCGAACCCCTCACTATCTACCTAACAGAAACAGTCCTGTAGCGTGGTAGACTTAAAAATACTATAATGGCTCTCTCACCTCAGTTCACTTAGGTCTTCGCTCGAATTGTATCTGTGCAGAAAAGCCTCCCCTGAAAACTCCTACTAAAATAGCTCTTGGATTACAATCTATGAACTTACTAGGCTTTACATTTCTTCCTAGCACTTATCCAAATTGAATTCTATGTTGTATTTATTTTACTGTCTGCTTC
>NW_012153990.1:0-956 GCF_000956105.1 Propithecus coquereli
AATGAAAAACAAACTAAAAATCTTGAAATTTCTTAAAAACAGAAACCACTGGAAATGGCCTAGTCATGCATGAGAACTATGTTGCCAAACAAGTTTTGGATGAATTTTCTTAAATAAAAAAAAATTTTTTTTTACTTACCTTCATTTATCAGATTTATTTTCTTAAAACACTAACAGTACCAAAGTTTAGCTTCGATAGCATACTGGCTAAAACAATAAAACAAGAACAAAGCTCTGTTAAAGAAAGAAGACCAGTCTCTACTGTGTGTCCTTAAAAGTGGAAAATCAGAGCTCCATAGAGAAAAGGAAGGTAAGCCAGGAAAATCAGTCATTAATAGAGAAAACTTAGTTTCCAATTTTAATGGAATAATAGGACACCATCTTCTTGACTATTCTATAACCTAAATAGCTCTGAAGATGCCCAGGATAAGGAGTGTAAATACTGCTTGAGTTCTATACTACACACAAAAAAATATGCACAGAACACCCTGCTTTTGAGGAATTTAAAAACAGACCAATTCTCTGATTTAGATCCATAAATGGCACCCAAACACTAGCACTTGGTACAGAAGCCACATACTCCTTACAACCAAGAACTCCTTTGTTCTGGACGTGCTTTTTGATGTAACAAATCTGGTGAAGCCAATGAGTGGAAATCACTCTACCAAATTTAAAAGCTGAGACACTTTTGCTAAAAGGAATGGGAAGAAATGTAGTAGTAATTTCCCATCCCCATTCCCAACTCCCAAGTGTCCATGTCCCAGGACGGCTCCTGGGTTGACTTTCTTTCATCCTTGGCTCTAAATGGCAAAACGGAAAAGCTATACCATTATAATTACTACAGTACCATTATTATGGAAGCTTTTGTTAAATCTAAAATTTTGGGACTTGAATGTACAAAGTCTACAAAAATTTCCCTAGGACAGGGTGGTAGAGGGAGTGGGTTAATATGAATC
>NW_012153990.1:12081-12791 GCF_000956105.1 Propithecus coquereli
TCTGCAACTCACTGGGTTTAAGGACTTGGGCACATTATTTAAATTCTCCAAGCTTTTTTCCCCTTCACATTTAAATTGAGATCACACTAGTACCTACCTCATAGGGTTATCATAAATATTACATAATGTTAGGTATTATTATTAGTGTTCTTAACATCTCAAGATTAGTGCTGCTGCTATTTAATAGTTATAGAACTGAGAAATAGAATAATGAAGTGGTTTTCACAAGTCCCTATAGGCAGAGAATAGAAGGTAAGTTTCTAAACTAACAACATATGACCATATCAACTAGACCAGGATGGTTTTTTATTAAATGAATGGTTTACACCAGCTCTGAACAATTAAGTATTGATATTTATTATATAAGGTAAGTGTGGTACTAAAATTAAGACTCCTTTGAAAATAGGACTCTTGATACTAATAACATTTCTCCTATGCTCAACACCCCTAAAATATCATATAATTAAAAATGAAAAAAACTAATATTTCAGAAGAATGAACTAAAAGTTATTATGTTTCCATTCCACTGCCCTTAGATGATTTTGCTGAACAATATCTCTGAAAGATGCTCTGGGATTATACTAGGAACTTGGAGTTTTTAGAGTATCTATGGAATGCCCACAAGAAATGGTTTGTCCAAGGCTTATAAATATGTCACAAAGCAGGTAACCTTATTTCAGAAGCATGCTGCTCTCCCCAGAGCCATTGGG
>NW_012153990.1:12841-13194 GCF_000956105.1 Propithecus coquereli
CTGACTGCGACGTGCTCCTGTTTCAATTCAGATACACAAGTGGCTGCTGCTCTGTGAAGCTGCCCGTGCCAACGTATGCATTCTTCACGCAGGGCCAGATGAGGATGACTTCAGCCTCAGGCTCTGGCCCGCCAGCACTACCCTGGGGTTAGACAAGCAACTTGTTCCTTTTCTCATGTGAGCACAGACAGACAATATTATAGTATGGCTCACTGGGGTAATTGGTGATGCCTTCCAGACATCTATGTCAAAATTAACTTGGAATTGATGCCCACGTGCTTAAGTTTCATTCGAGTTCATATTATTTTCTCTGAAGGGGAAATGTTTACTTTTGTACACATTTTAGTTTCAAC
>NW_012153991.1:0-1027 GCF_000956105.1 Propithecus coquereli
AGATATTATCTAGTTTAAGTTCCATGTTTTACAAATAAGGATATTGAGGTTTCTTAACAGGAGAAGATTCAATTCCCTATCTCTTTTCTAAGGAGTACTTGTTTTTTCCATTTACATGATTTTAGAGTATGTTGGGAGCGGCTAAAATACAGAGGTCAAGACACTGATGACTATTATAAGTAGTAATGTTAAAACCACTGGTTGTTGTTATGACTGATAAGCCAATCTGAGATTAATTTTTTATTTTGCCATGTCTGTTTTGCAGGAGAGCCATGGATTACTACAGAAAATATGCAGCTGTCATTCTAGCCACACTGTCTGTGTTTCTGCATATTCTCCATTCCTTTCCGGATGGAGAGTTTACAATGCAGGGTACGTGCCCAGGCTTGGGATTGAAGTATGAAGGACAACATACATTTCTAGATGTACATCAATAACTCCATTAATTACATTTCCACCCTTTTCAAATGTGATAAATCTTTGTTGCTGAATTCCTATCTTGGCACTTGGAGATCGTGAACATAAAATTAAATTAGGTTCTGAAAATGTCCAGTGAAAATGATACCTGACACATCCATTTATACTGCAGCCTATACATTGTCATCTGAAATGGATTCCTTATTATTCTTTATCTGAGTTTTCCAAGAGGAAATTCTCTTTATTCAGTTAGCTCGGTTTTATTTTTACATTTCTCCCAGAAGATTTGAACATTGCCTTTGTAGATGAATTTTCACATCAGTTAACAAGTGAGAAAAACAAAACCATTTTATATAGTAAATTTGTTTTGCTGTATTGTTTGAAAATCTCATATAGTAGCTGATATAATTCTATCTGCTTTGAAACTGTGAGTTACTATTGGTTATGGTTTTTCTCTAGATAAGTGGTAATATTTTAATCCCAGGTCCCAAGTGCAGATGCCTGATCTGATATCCGGCTCTTTTCACTCAACAAGCTTTCTTAATTCTGACATATTTTTTTTCTGTCAATATTTGGAGTTTCTGTGGGGAAAAAACAGTAGACTCTAAAG
>NW_012153991.1:2677-3069 GCF_000956105.1 Propithecus coquereli
TACATTCAGATCTGGATAAGAATGAATAAATGATGAGCAAAATATTCATTGAGCACTCACTGTGGTCTAGGTGGAGTACCAAGCATCTTCACTTAGTTTTATCAAAATGCTCAAGATTAGTGCCATGCTTAAATGTCACATTTATTGAGCATTTGTATTTAGAAACAGAGGTGGCCTTTACTTTGAGGACAATGGCTTATACCCATTTAATTATATTAGCCATGGTAGAGATCAAAGTTACCCAAAAGTCATACTCCTAAAGGAGCTTGAAATTTTAAAACACAAGCCTGAAATATTAAAAAAAATCACACTGGTCACAAATAAGTGACCACAAATTTCAAAAAGAAATTTTGATCATTACCATTTGTCAAGATTCCATTTCTGAGTGACAA
>NW_012153991.1:3119-3511 GCF_000956105.1 Propithecus coquereli
TACATTCAGATCTGGATAAGAATGAATAAATGATGAGCAAAATATTCATTGAGCACTCACTGTGGTCTAGGTGGAGTACCAAGCATCTTCACTTATTTTATCAAAATGCTCAAGATTAGTGCCATGCTTAAATGTCACATTTATTGAGCATTTGTATTTAGAAACAGAGGTGGCCTTTATTTTGAGGACAATGGCTTATACCCATTTAATTATATTAGCCATGGTGGAGATCAAAGTTACCCAAAAGTCATACTCCTAAAGGAGCTTGAAATTTTAAAACACAAGCCTGAAATATTAAAAAAAAATCACACTGGTCACAAATAAGTGACCACAAATTTCAAAAAGAAATTTTGATCATTACCATTTGTCAAGATTCCATTTCTGAGTGACAA
>NW_012153992.1:0-819 GCF_000956105.1 Propithecus coquereli
TTATTATACATGCTCTGTTACACCTGGGGTCAAATTGAACCCACTACAACCCTAGGTAATTAATACCTGTTGCAACAGAGTATGCCCATTGTGTGATCATGTCCTGGGCACTAACTAGTACTACAGTTATTCATAACGGCCACGGAGGTATTTCTTTGCAGTTATAATTAGCGGTAACTTTGGAATTAGTGATAATCTGTAACCACTGCAGTGTAGACAGGTGCGTCTCATTGTCAGGAAGCAGGCTGAAGTTAACTGACAAGAAAACACTTAGCATCTTTAAGGTGAGGATGATAGTGTTTTCCTTTCTGTATACTTTGCGCCTAGAACACTTCTTGGCACTTTGGAGGCAGAGAATTGGGACTAGGAGGTGTGGTGAGTGGGGTGAGCAGGGAAGGAAGAAAGGGAGGGAAGAAAGGAAGGGAGGATAGAGATGTGGGCTCTAGACCGGTGGTTCTCAATTCTGACTACATATTAGAATCACCTAGGGAGTTTTCTGTTTGTCTTAATTTTTAGAATCTAACACACACAAAGAGAAGCATCCGCATCATTAGCGTGCGGTTTTATGGACACACCTCGAGAAGGAGAATATCATCAGCATCTCAGAAGCTCCTCCTGTGTCCTTTCCAGGCATTACTGCCCGCAAAGGGTAACCACTCTCTGGACTTCCAGCACTATCGATGAGTTTTGGCGGTTTTTGAAATTTATATAATTGCAATGATCCAAATATATTCTTCAGTGTCCATTTCTTTTACTTGATATTATGCTTGAGATTTGCCCACTTTTTTGTGTGTAGTATTAGTATATTCATTCTCATTG
>NW_012153992.1:9004-10553 GCF_000956105.1 Propithecus coquereli
GAAGGTTCCCCAAGGGCAGGAGAGAGGGGGAGTAAATCCTACCACCCCATCCCAGTTGAGAACAACTGCTATAAGGGATAAGAAACTTCCTCATCTTCTCTCAGCTAGGAAGTGGTGGAAACAGGATTTTAAGCCAGGCATTTTTAATCACTATGAAAGACTACATTTTCATCCAGTGCAGTGGGATCTCACAGTGTGGTCCTGAGACCAGTAGCATCAGCATTGCCTGGTTTGCTGTAAATGCAAATTCTTAGGTCCTGCCCCAAACATACTGAATTAGAAATTTTGAGAGTAGAATCCGGCTCTAAGAGATTCTGAAACATGCTTAAGTTTGAGAACCACTAGTGTAGTTTAATGTTTCTCAACCATGGTTTTACATTAGAAATGCCCAGGGTAGCTGTTTAAAAAACACTGATGCACAGACCTCATTCCAGACTAGCCAATAAGAATCCCTGGTGTCGGATCAGAAAAATCAATGTCTTTATGTTTTTGTTTGTAGGTGTTGATTGTAAACTCTCCTTGGTAATTTTAATGTACAGCCAGAGTTGAGAGTCATTGGTGTTGCAGAGAAAGTGTTGGCTGTTCAGACCAGGGCTTCTAGTCTCCATCTGGTCTTGGATAATATGCTCACCCTCTCTGGACTGTAGTTTCCTCATTTTTAAAATGAAGATGCTGGATTAGATGCTTCTTTCATTTTCTGGCTAACAGTCCCAGGTTCTAAACTCCTTGTATTAATCCATTGATACTTTAAATGATCTATCGCTTCCATCTAATAGTGGCCCTGGATAACTTGCTTACCCTTTTGTGCCTCGATGTTTTCACCTGTGACTGGAAAGAAATATTGGTGTTGGTTAAAAAAAAGTGTATGACTAGGAGACAGAGAATTCTGGCCAAGAAAGCGCAGGGAAGGTGAGCCTTCTTGCACTGTGGCTTGGTATTCTGCAAGTGTAAATTACAAAGTAGGTGGTCTGGTCCGTATATCTATGCCTACATCTTCCTTCTCAGTATGTCCATGGAGTGAGAAATCAGGTTGTACGGATTCAAGGCCAAAATAAAAGAGTGGATAGAAGCCGTTTTATTGTATTCTTGAGAAAGAGGCTGGCAAAATACAAAGGGAAAGAATGGCGTGAGAGAAGGCCTGTGGAGCCTTGTTCATTTCTTCCTTTAAATAAAAGAATAACCTGAGGTGATTTCCCGATACGCCATTACAGGAAATTGATTTCCAACAATGGAATAGCAGTAGACACTCTCCAGAGGCAGTGCCCAAACTTACGTGCATGAGAATCTTCTGGGAAGCTTGATAACATCGGGGAGCCTCTGCCTTTCTCAGAAATTCAGTTTTAACAGATGCCTAAAGGTTTCTGAAGCCTGGATCTGAGGACCACGTCTCTAGAACGACTTCCCTACACAGATTTTATTATTGCAGTTATTATACTGCCTTGATATTTTAAGTGCCCCATAACTTCCATCTGTGTGACCCTTCCCTCCTTGGTACCTTGGTTTTCTCATGTGGACACTAGAAATGTTGGTGTTGATAAAGGGCATATCA
>NW_012153992.1:12053-13972 GCF_000956105.1 Propithecus coquereli
TATAAGAAAGATGATACCAGTATTGCTTGTAATAAGAAAAAGCTGGACATAACCCAAATGTCCATCAAAAAGAAAATAACTAATAAACGGCAGTCAATTCATACAAAGGAAAACTAGACATGGATGAAATAAATTGGAGTTATATGAATCAACAAGGGTGAATCTCAAAAATATAATTTAGAGCAAGAAAACAGGCAGCAGAAATACATTCAGTATGATTCCATTCATATAAAGTACAAAACCTATGTACAGCCAGACAACAGTGTTTAGGATAAGACATATTGGTATTTTACTTTGGAAACTGAATTATCAAAACCCTGAGGCTTTGGGGGAATATGGGAGAATTAGATCAATTGTCTACAGGATCATCACGGCATTGCCATACAAATGGCCTTTAGAATTTTTCTTCTGATGACCCTGGTTTCCTTTATAGAATTGGCTTCACTTCACTGGAGAATAATTTGAAGTGGAAATGGTGTAATTTCCCCTTTTTCTGATAAGTCATTTGAAAGACGGTGCTGGTTGCCACTTGAAATTTTCTTCCAGAATCATAAAAGATCATCCAAACTTCATCTCACTGGAAGGCATGAAGAGCATCTCATTATTTTGGAGAGGAACTGTGAACCTAGGCGACACATCGTATGGATGCAGTAAATGCTAAATTGCAATTATCACACTAGCAAAGGCTAGCTAGTACAGATGCTGATGTGCACTGGTACAATTTTTCAAAATTGTTGGTTGGTTTTTCTTCTTCAGTATTAGTCTTTTTCTTTCCTCTGGGGATATACATTTCTGGGGCAATGAGTACCCTGATAGTTAATGATACAACAGTAACACTAAAAGGGCACTCATTACTTGCCAGGCTCTAGTCCAAAACTTCACATGTATTGACTCCACTTAATCCTCACAACAACCCTGCAGGGAAACTGAGGCATGAGGGGTTAGAGAACTTGCTCAAGATCACAGAGCCAGCTAAGGGCAGAGACAGGATTTAATCCCAGGTAGTCAGTCTATGCTCACAGCAATTATAGTTAACTATTTCTACTATTTCTACACAACCGAAGACATATTACTTTATTAAATGTGTAGACATTTTAAAAGAGATAATGGAAAAGGTCAGTCTAAATGGTGAGAAATACGAAATATATTTTTAAAGGAACACAGCTTTATAATTCTTCAGCTCATTAAGATCAATCTTTAGGTAGTATTTATATTTGTGGAGATGAAACAGGAAGAGTTGCTAATTAAGGCTGTTTTCTTATAATCTGATTATATCTTAGACTTTAGGCTTCCCCAGGCAGAAAAAAATCATTAAAAAAATCAATTCTGAAAAAGCTCAGGAAAAAATCTTCAATAAATGTGTAGGAGAAGAAGCAAAGGTGGTCAGGACTCACTATTTTTAAAAAGTGCTCCCCTCGCCCAGTTAATGCTTATGCTCAGTTAGAGCTTAGAACAGTGCACCTGGTAACTGTCCTTCTTGAACAGAGATCCTTGAATTGCCAGAGTCTGAGTCATCTAAGGTGCTTGTTAAAAAATACAGTCCTGGGCCTCCCGAGTCAGGATCTCTTAAGGATACCCACGTTCAAGTATCATTCTTTTAAAATAAGCTCCATCTTCAGATAAGAAGATGTGGCGAGAAACAATTCCTATCTGTGGGCAGGGTAGGGGCAGGGGGTGTATGGTAATAGTAACAAAGATGTTTTCTTAATTCCAGCTAAGGTTGATTATCTTTCTATATGTTTATGGGCTTATAAATTTTTCGCCTGTGAAATTCCTGCTATTTCCTCAGACCAGTTTCTATTAGATTACTTGTCTTTTTGACATTAATTGGCAGATGTTATACTGTATTCATTCAGTAGCTGGTAAATATTTATTGAACATGTACTATTATGGTACCAGAGACAGTTCCAGGTGCTGGA
>NW_012153993.1:0-358 GCF_000956105.1 Propithecus coquereli
CCTCGGCCTCCCAGAGTGCTAGGATTACAGGTGTGAGCCACCGCACCCGGCCTTAGTTCAATTTCTAACACAGGGCCTAGCATATAGTAATTGTTTGATGAATATTTCCTGAATAAATGCTTAGTTGGCTTATTTAAGTTTATTTTGAAGGAAATTATTTATCATTCTGAGACCCTGTTAATAGAGTATATAAAAATATTTAGGAAGAATATACTTCTTATTTAGTACATCATCGCTTGAGATGAATAAATAAGCCTTTTAAGTAAAACAATACAGAAATATTTTTTCCCTAAAGAACTCTCACCTCTTTTAGAATCTAATATAAATATCACCTCCAAATAACCTTTCAGTGTCTATT
>NW_012153993.1:5498-5787 GCF_000956105.1 Propithecus coquereli
TGCCTTAGGTTTAAGTCTGATATCCATCTTGAATTGATTTTTGTGAGAGGTGAGAGTTGGGGATCCAGTTTCATTCTTCTAAATGCAGCTATCCAGTTTTCCCAGCACCATTTATTGAATAGAGATTCTTTTCCCCAGTGTATAATTTTGTCTTCTTTGTCAAAGATTAGATTACCATATGCAGATGGTTTCAGCTCTGGATTCTCAGTCCTGTTCCAGAGGTCTATGTCTCTGTTCTTGTGCCAGTACCATGCTGTTTTAGTTACTATAGGCTTGTAGTACAGCTTGA
>NW_012153993.1:7252-8944 GCF_000956105.1 Propithecus coquereli
ATCTTTTCAAAAAACCAGCTTTTGATTTTGTTGATCTTCCGTATAATTCTCTTGTTCTCAATTTCGTTTAGTTCTGCTTTGATCTTAGTTATTTCTTTTCTTCTACTAGGATTGGAATTGGTTTGCTCTTCCTTTTCCAGTTCTTTGAGTTTATTTATTAGGTTGTCAATTTTTGAACTTTCTGTTTTTTGGATGTGAGCATTTACTGCTATGAGTTTTACTCTCAGGTATGCTTTTGCTGTATCCCACAGGTTTTGATAGATTGTTTCTTCATTGTCATTTAGTTCTAAGAAGTTCTTGATTTCCCTCTGAATTTCCTCCTTGACCCAAGAGTTAGTCAACAATAGATTGTTTAATTTCCACAACTTTATGAGGTGGCAAGCATTTCTGTTGGAATTGAACTCTAATTTTATACCACTATGGTCCGAGAAAGTACACAGTATAATTTCTATTTTTCTGAATTTGTTGAGGTCTGATTTGTGGCCTAGTATGTGATCAATTTTGGATAAAGTTCTGTGGGATGATGAGAAGAATGTAAATTCGGCTTTACTTGGGTGGAATGTTCTGTAGCAATCTGTCAGACCCTTTTGTTTAAGAGTTCTATTTAAGTCCATTATTTCTTTACTTATTTTCTGTTTGGAAGATCTGTCTAGTTCATTCAGCAGAGTGTTGAAGTCCCCCGCTACTATTGCATTGTTGTTTATCAAGCTATTTAGATCAGACAAGGTTTGCTTTATGTAACTAGATGCTCCTACATTAGGTGCATAAATATTAAGAATTGTTAACTCTTCTTGTTGGATCTTCCCTTTCACCATTATGTAGTGGCCATCTTTGTCCTTTTTCACTTTTGCTATTTTAAAGCTTATGTTTTCTGAAAATAGTATAGCTACCCCTGGTTTCTTTTGACTTCCATTTGCCTGGATGATAGTTTTCCATCCATTGACCTTTAGCCTGAAGGCATCTTTGTGGGTTAGATGCATTTCCTGTAGACAGCAGATACTAGGCTTATGGATTTTTATCCACTCTGCCAGTCTTTGTCTCTTCAGAGGACAATTCAAGCCATTCACGTTTATTGAGAGGATTGAGATTTGAGGTAGATTTTCATTCACAATGATGGGTGAAATCCTGGTGTTTTGTTTTGCTCCTTGTGCCATCATTAAAACCACTTTCTAGGCTTTGACTCTTGAATGCTTTTACTTTGAAGAGTGTCTATTGTGCTGTTCAGTGTGTAATGCAGGTGTGAGTACTTCCTGTAGGGCTGGTCTGGTCTTTGCAAATTCCATTAGTGATTGCTTGTCTGGGAAATACTTTATTATTCCCTCATAGATGAAACTTAATTTTGCTGGGCAAAGAATTCTAGGTTGGGTGTTATTCTGTTTTAGTAGATTAAGGATAGGGACCCAATCCCTCCTGGCTTGTAAGGTTTCAGTTGAGAAATCAGCAGTTAGTCTGATAGGCTTTCCTTTGTAGTTTGTTTGTTGCTTTCATCTCACTGCTTGGAGAATTGCTTCTTTCATGTTTACTTTGGTCAGCCTAATAACTACGTGATGTGGTGATTGCTTTTTCACATTGAGTCTCCCAGGAGTTCTGTGTACTTCTTGTATCTGGATATCAAGATTTCTGGCCAGGCCTGGCATGTTTTCCTCCAGTAGTCCATGAAATAAGTTTTCCAGCCCTTGTGCATCTTCTTCT
>NW_012153994.1:0-315 GCF_000956105.1 Propithecus coquereli
TGAAAGTGAATGAAATAAGCCTGTCAAGTTGAGGAAAACGAATGATGATAGTTGTTGTCAATAATAAAATTCAAGCTTTCAAGTAAAAATTAGAATTTTGGAAACCTTGTGTCCTCCACTATGAGATTGACAGCTTCCCAATACTTACAGACTTTTCTGATGAGACTGGTGAGAATATTAACAAATATAAATCTTAGTATTAATTTAGAAGATCTAAATAATTCAATAAACTAATGCCTTTTTCAAATGACCATTGCACAATATTACAAAATTATACATGGATCAAACATCCATTCAAAGGTCAAAAAAAAAAAA
>NW_012153994.1:12805-14398 GCF_000956105.1 Propithecus coquereli
AATGTTACTGTAACTGAAATTTGAGCTTAAGCCATATCTCAAAACTAAGTTAGGAAGAAAGACTTACCTAAAAATGTCCTCAGTGGTAGTTATTTATTATCCCTAATTGAATTATGGGTAGGTGCTAGAGATAGCTAAACTCTTTTCAAAAAAGAAAAAATAGAAAAATGTGCATGCATGTGTGTATATGTGTCTGTGTGTGTGTCTCCAGGTAGGTACGCAGTTTCGAGAGAGAAGGCGGAGAGAATGGAGGAGGGGGATGGCAGAGAGAAAAATGACGAGGGTGGTGGCAGGAAACAAGGATACCTAAGGGTCGACTTAATACTATTTGGATTGCCCTGAAATGCCATTATCTAAAAACCGAAGGGAAGGTCCCATGCCTACTGCGGCCTTGTATATTTTGCACATTTTTTTTGTGTGTGGTGATGAAGGAAAGAGGTTGAGTTTCCTGGATCAATGGCAGAGAAAATACAAAAAATATAGTCACAAGACCCAAAGTTGACAAATTTAGCAAATTAGAGCTAAAGATAACCCCAAGAATGCCAGCCTTCTCCCTCTGCCCCTGCATGGAGAACTCACAGAAATACTAGAAAGACTATTAAACTTTTCCACAAAGCATACAATAGGATACAGAAATAATCTTTTCTAGATCCTAAGGGGTAGACATAGGTGTAAGATTTTTAATAAGGAAAAAATGTATCCCAGGAATCAGATTATTTGAAATCTTCGTGATGAATGCATGCTTTCTATCATCCCTCTCCTTAGGAAGCTAAGTCCTACTCAGAAGTTTACTTAGGCAAATAGAAATTCAAAACTATAGGAATGTGATGACCTCGAGGAAATATATTTTCTGGATGTTTACAAAATAGGGGTGATCCTTGGCAAATTAAGGATGGCCTATCCAACCTCTGTTGACCAAGGTGTCCTGTCTTCCAGGCAGAACTAGAACATATTAACCACATCTGTACGTACATTCTCTTGGTTATACAATTCTCTTGGATGTACTAACCACATATATTCTGCCTAGCCTCAGTTGGTATGTTTTCTCTTTCTTCACATTTATTAATACCATTTTCCATGACTCAACATTATCATGTGCGTACAGACAAGACTGCTAGGTCCAGAGGTACATCCAGATTGGAAAACCACTTGAGGTGTTTCCACTCTGTTATTTTAGCCTGATTCTTTTAGGTCTAGCTAATTTCCTCCACCATGTGCTGACTTTGTAGCTCAGCCTTCAGAAGGTAATCTTATTTTCCTTGTTCCCAAGTCCTTAGAAGACAACTTGCTGTAGCCTTGAGTATGGAAAACCAGTGTAATGAACTTGGCACCTAGTTGATGTTCAATAAATGTTAATCCCCTCTTTTCCCTTGGGGGATAGAAGACCACTGCAATCTATTTATGAACAAGTATTTAATAAGAGCTGGCAGAGAGTAGTGAGTTAATAATAGAGGCTGCTGTGTAAAATATATTGGCAAAGGAAATTAAGAACAGTTATGTACGTTTTGTACAACACTAATAATGTGAATTGTAACTTGGTTTCAATAGTATTGTTGAGATGAATCCAAAGAATATTGATTATAATTGAAATAT
>NW_012153994.1:14448-15608 GCF_000956105.1 Propithecus coquereli
TTTTTATTTCCCTATCCAAAGTTTGCTGATTATTTGTTTACTCTGCCTCTCTAGTTAGGAGAAAAATTCTATGAATAGGAATTTTGCCTACTTCACCAGTAGATGTTGCCTGCGGGATTAGGCCAAGGCTTTATAGCACAACATTGATGGCCTCCATGGTCTGACTCTTGCCTACCTCTTCAGTCTTTTCTCTTCTCCTCACCATCCCCCACCAGACATAATCCCTTTCTTTTATTGAAGTCTTCACTGCTCTTCAAAAGAATCATCCCTCCTATGACCACATCTCTCTGACCTTACCATCCATTCTGTCTTTAAGGCTCTCCTTTTCTTCTGCTCATCCTATGTGATAACTCAGACTTCTTCAAGACCTACATCAGAAAGGAAACATCATGACACAGAGGGAAGGTGCATCAGACAAAGCCTTCATTGAAACCCATTCCAGCTGGGTAGCAAAGAATAAAATAAAGATGCTTTATTTATAGCATCTCTTTACTTCTATAGAATGGGGATAGGATTTGCATCCCCTCCCTTTCCTACAAGGTATAAGCCTTCCCCCACATTTCCAACTGATGTCTCATTCTTCAAATATTTATTGACCCTGGACTCTGTGCCAAACTCACACTAGAGAGAGCTGGCCCTCTAAATGTGCACTGCATACTGACCATATCCCTGAATATGTGCAATTATTCCTGCTCTCCAAATGTGGCTTGAGTGCTTATCAAGATAATTTGCATTTGGAACCAGAACCATAGACGTGATTGAATACAGAAATTTAAAGCATACTAAATAATTGCTGCCAAAGATCTTGTGTGCATCCTAATTCCTAGTTTGAGCTCTGTTTTCTCCAATTGCTCTTGAAAGCATAAATCCAGCTGCAGTGTATCTCTGGTGGCTGAGCTCTATACGTGTGCACATAACTATGATACTCTAATTTATGACACATTCACTCCAAATAACTACACGCACCTGACCTTCTTCCCACTTTGGAAAATGGGACAACAGGGAATAGCGTATTTGCATTACATGTCCTAGACATGAAATAGAGAGAAAAAACACTTTTATTAGTCCTTTTGACAAAGGATGACTCAACTCTTAAAGAGCAATATTTGTAAGATCCTATATTAATGTCTTAGGAGAGTTGTGGAAAGGATTTTGTGGAA
>NW_012153995.1:0-656 GCF_000956105.1 Propithecus coquereli
GACCCCCTTTCCCAAGGAGGACCCCTTCCCGAGGAGGACCCCTTCCCAAGGAGGACCCCCTTTCCCAAGGAGGACCCCTTCCCGAGGAGGACCCCATCCCAAGGGAGACCCCTTCCCAAGGAGGACCCCTTCCCAAGGAAGACCCCCTTCCCGAGGAGGACCCCTTCCCAAGGAGGACCCCCTTCCCGAGGAGGACCCCCTTCCCGAGGAGGACCCCTTCCCAAGGAGGACCCCCTTTCCCAAGGAGGACCCCTTCCCGAGGAGGACCCCCCTTCCCGAGGGGGACCCCTTCCCAAGGAGGACCCCTTCCCAAGGAGGACCCCCTTCCCGCGAGGAGGACCCCATCCCGAGGGGGACCCTTTCCCAAGGGACCCCCTTCCCAAGGAGGACCCCTTCCCAAGGAGGACCCCCTTTCCCAAGGAGGACCCCTTCCCGAGGGGGACCCCTTCCCGAGGAGGACCCCTTCCCGAGGAGGACCCGTGCTGGCGGCCAGGGCGCCCTGGGACCGAATGAGTCGGGGACCAAAACATGCCCTTGGTAAATGAAGCGCCTTCTGGTCTCCCCACCCCGCTTCGCAGTCCCAAGGCCTCGCCTCTCCCCGCGCGCTTCTCCCGGGAGGGCCACTGCGGAGGTCTCAGCCGGCGCTGCACAGAGCT
>NW_012153995.1:2461-3216 GCF_000956105.1 Propithecus coquereli
CTCACAGCAACCTCAAACTCCTGGGCTCAAGTGATCCTACTGCCTCAGCCTCCCAGGTAGCTGAGACTACAAGCATGCGCCACCATGCCCGGCTAATTTTTTCTAGTTTTAGTTGTTTGGCTAATTTCTTTCTATTTTTAGTAGAGATGGGGTCTCGCTCTTGCTCAGGCTGATCTCGAACTCCTGAGCTCAAGCAATTCTCCTGCCTTGGCTTCCCAGAGTGCTAGGATTACAGGCGGGAGCCACCACGCCTGGCCTTATCTAAATGTTTCTGGAAGGAAGGCTGGAGAAGGAGCGCGGGTTGCAGCGGTGAAGCCACTTAAGTTTAATGGGCAGACGCTGCCTGGTTGAAACTCTACGGAGTTACTACACTTCCTGGATGATGAGCTCAGTCAGCCCTCCCCACCTTCCTTAAAGCTGGTACTGCTCCAGATTCTTCACCTCCTCTGGAACATGTGGCACAATCACGCTGTGGTTTGGTTGCTGTAGTTCCCCTGGGGCCTAAGAGAGCTTTGTTGTGTCCATCATTATATCCTCAGGGCTTAGCCAAGGTGCCCCGTTTATTTTATTATTTTATTTTTTGAGACAGGGTCTTGCTCTGTCACCCAGGCTGGAGTGCAGTGGCACAATCATAGCTCACTGCAGCCTCGAATTCCTGGACTCAAGTGATCCTCCCTCCTCAGCCTCCCAAGCAGCTGGGACTACAGGTGTGCACCACCATGCACAGCTGATTTTTAAATTTTTTGTAGAGACAA
>NW_012153996.1:0-432 GCF_000956105.1 Propithecus coquereli
ACATGATTGCTTCCTATGATTATGAAGTTCTAAAGGGAAAGCAATTTTTGCATTAATGCAGTGAAAAATCCGTCTGTAGCATCCAGTAACAGCTGTTTTGAATTCATCGATGGCAAATGTAAAAGTAAATATTTCTTTTGAAATTATGATGATAAAAGGTTCATCTCACCAATCAGGCTACATTTCCTCCCTGCAAACGTATGTGTGTGGCTAAAATGAGAGGGCTTTTTCAACTCTGAAAGATGGAAAGAACCTCATTGGCTCCCATACAGAGTTGTGAACAAGGGGAGTTGGTGTTCAGTGAATGGCCAAATAATACATTATGATTCATTCACCGGTAAAGTTTTAGTTTCACTCAAAAGGGATTAAAAAATTCAACCACCAAAATGATTCCCAAAACCAATTTAATGACATAAATATTTAGATTTGAAA
>NW_012153996.1:11723-12855 GCF_000956105.1 Propithecus coquereli
GCCTTATATATAAAATAGAAATATAGTATTGCCTTATATTCATATCATATTCACCATCATAGATGCTGATATTGTCTCCGTATTCCATGCATGGTAAATAAATTCTCACACAAACAGATATAGACGTGATACTTATGAGTTTGTTTTTGTGTTTTATTTTGTAACTAATGTTATGTATATAAGGTATGTTCTAACTATCAAGACTCCAGGAATTCCTGTCCTATTCACCCCTCTGATAGCCCACATTGTAGACTCATTAAGAACACTGTGTTTGTGTGTCTACATTTTCTCATCACCTACTATCTCCTTAATTCCTTTAAAATTGATTTATGCCTCTTATATTCTACTGAGACAGCTCATTAAAAAGTTGTTTATTAATGGCCAGATCCAATACTCTTTTCCAAGTCTTCTTTTTCCTTTAACCTTTAACGCCTTCAGTGTTGTACATCTTCCCCTCGTGCTTGAATACCCTTGTCTTCCCTACAGTGAACCTTCATGGCTCTCTTCCAACCTCTATCAATTTATCTTCCTTTGCCTCTTTCATTAGGTCCTCACCTAATTTCCACTTTTAAAAATGAGTAGTCCTCAAGGTTATATCCTTGACATTTTAAATCTTTTCTTTTTGAACTCTTTACTCTCCCCACTACTCAGGTACATGCAAACATAACAATGACCATGCAAGAAGTCATCCAAATGAAAGACTGCCCTGATGACTGATGGTTGATATGTCTAAAGAGCTTTGAAGAATATAATACACATTCAATGAATGGTAGCTATTATTATACTTTCCTGGAAACCAAAACATACATTTTCTATTTTGTACTGGATAGCAAAGAAAAGATGTCTCATCAACATCTCAAATCTGATCTCTAAAAATCTAGTTCTCCCTCTCCCCCAACTACCATCTTTTTCTTCTGATTATTCTGTTTGTTGTTATGCTCACTATCCCTTTCACTTAATTTTTCACGTGCAACACTATTTGCCATGAGAGTAAATGTTGTGTTCTCATAACAAAAAGGATAACTACATAAGCTAATATGTATGTTAGTTAGATAGATCTAGTCATTCCACAATGTATATTTACTTTCAACACATCATGCTGTGCACAATAAATACATGCAATTTTATCTTT
>NW_012153996.1:12905-14218 GCF_000956105.1 Propithecus coquereli
TATAATGTGAATACATGATTTCACCTCTTTTTTTATTAGAAAGATTGTAGAATGATCATAATTAAGAGGGACTTGAAGCTCAGCATTAATAAAAGGAATATTTAGAGGATACCAAGTCGTTTTTACTGAGTGGCATTGAACTATGTCCCTATGTAATAAAAACAACTTGCAGATATGATCTTGCAACCATTTTCATCACTTGATAAATCACAAGGAATTAGAAGTGGTGTCAGAAGCTGTAAATGATAAAACTGTCAAATTTCAAAATAAGGGAAAAAACAGATTTCTGAAGTATAGAAAAAAAAATCTTTGGCAGGTAACAGTGACACAATTCTAGAATAGATTATTAATTCTAGTTTGCAAGTATTTATTTGACATCTACCATTTTAAAGAATTGTTTTCAATTCTGATACTTAATGATAAGATGTACATTCTCAGGGTACCCAGGATCATGGAAAAATGGACATGCAACAAAAGTTGTGATGGATTTGAGTACAAATGCTATGAAGCATGAGAAGCAACACTAATTTTGTCTACAAAAATGATAGACCTTATACATGAGGTAAATTTTTAATCAAATGCTGATGAGGAAAGTTAGAATTTTATAGACAGAGACATAGACCCTTTAGTGCACTTGAAAAAGAAGTAAGATACTGTGCCAACAATAGTTTAGTTAGAACAAATAATGTAAAAAATGGCATAGAGGATAAAACAATGAACCTGGAGTAAGGTAGTCAGGCAGTGTTGTTTGTAGTCTATTTAATAGTAAGCTACAAAAGTTTAGTCTAGTTACTTGGAGTATACGTACGTGTGTGAGTGAGTGTGTATGTATATTTATGATCAGGAACTAATTTCCTTATATATAAAATAAGGAGGGTGCAATATAGAGTTGTTCCTTTTTTCTTTCATTTTTTCCTGATCTATTGTAATCTACTGAGAGAGAATTCTACATAATATTTGTCTTCATTTAAACAACAAATTTATTAAGTATTATTATTAGAAACAACAATTACAGCTGTAACTTATTAAGCACCTATATGTAGCAAGCTATAATATTTTATCACTTATGGTATATATATGGATAATTTGTAGACAAATGAACTGTACAGTGATGAATTGCAGATGTTTCAAAAACAGTATCTGTAGTGGTTTATTATTAAATTTATGGTAGCTTGAATAATGATCTCTGTGATATATCAGTGATCTGTTTTGGCCAATAGTGGTATTGAACACATTTAGCAAATTTGTATACCATAGTACACAAATAGAGTTTACTAAATTAGTAGATTACAAGAATTAGAAAAGATAGCTAA
>NW_012153996.1:21601-22264 GCF_000956105.1 Propithecus coquereli
GAGGCTGAGGCAGGAGGATTCCTTGAGCCCAGGAGTTTGAAGTGACAGTGAGCTAGCTACGATTGTGCCACTGCACTCCAGTCTGGGCAACAGAGAAAGACTGTCTCTGGGGGAAAAAAAAAAAAACAAGAAAAAAAAAAGGAAAAGCCAATTTGCTAACTTGCTAGACAGATAACAAAAATTTATGCTGAAAAAATATTTTTAATACAAAGGAATAGTAATAATTTTAACATGATATATAGCCTTAATATTTTACTATAGTTAGCAATAATAAGTAAATTGGCTACAAAAACTATAATAAGAATGTGAAGAATATTTTGTTGACATAGATAAATTTAGTTACTTTCAGTGAACACAATGCCCCTTTCAATTTAATGTTCATATAAGTGAGATGACAGGAAAGTTACAGAATTTACTTATCCTGAACACAATTTGTTGTGAAAAGGATATACTTTTGATTTTAAGTTAAATCAGTTCTTTCAAAGTAGATAAATAAGTTTTGTCAATGTGAATGAGAATATTAACAAAAAGTATTTTTCATAACCTATTCTTTTTAAAGTCTTTAAAATGACTTCCAATGTGAACATAGTGTTTCAACTTAAAATTTTATGATATCAAAATACACAGAATTTTTTTACAAAATTTAATATGTGAATTTATATG
>NW_012153996.1:33674-35327 GCF_000956105.1 Propithecus coquereli
TTTTCCTTTAGGTAAATACCCAGTAGTGGGAATGCTGGCTCAAATGGTAGGCCTACTTTTAGTTCTTTGAGGAATCTCCATACTGTTTTCCATAGAGGTTGCGCTAATTTGCAGTCTCACCAACAATGTATAAGCATTCCTTGAGAAGTCTGCAGTTAGCCTGATGGGTTTTCCTTTGTATATTACTTGATGTTTTCACTTCACGACTCACAGGAGTTCATCCTCCATGTTAACTTTGGCCAGTCTGATGACTGTGTGTCTTAGTGATTGTCTCTTTATGATGAATCTCCCAGATGTTCTTGGAGCTTCTTGTACCTGTGTGTCTACATTTTCACTAACACCAGGGAAGTTTTCCTCAATTTTTCCCTCAAATTGGCTTTCCATCCCTAGTGCATTTTCTTCTTCACCCTCAGGGATGCCTATGATTCTTATATTTGGCCAGGAGAGATGCTTGAGCTGGGGCTCTCAGAAGCTGCGGCTTCCCTTCTGTTGGGGCTTTCACAGATAGTGGGGCTCAAACCTTTCCTCTTAAAGACCTGCAGAGGGCTAAGAGCTGCTAGGACTGTGAGCTCCCTGTTCACCAGCTCTCCCTGGTGCTGCTTGCTTGGCTGCTCCATAAGAGCAGAGCACACCCTGAAGCAGAGGGACATTAAACCTGCCTGAGCACACCATTGGCAACTTGAGATGAGCACTCTTCTCCCTGGAAAGGTCAGAGATTGATCTTCAGGGACCTGGGAACAGACCCACAGGCCAGATCCTATGCCCCTAGGACTCAATCATGTTTCTCGGGGGCACAGAGGGGAGACTTGTGAACTAATTTCAGGAGGCCAGGGAGCCCACATGGTCCAAACTGAAAAAAATGCTCAGTGTGGGTCCCAGCTGCAGCCCACTCATGGAGCACACCTCCTTCCACAGGAAAGCTGTGCTCTCAGCCCAGGGTGGGATCCTGGACAGGGACACTCCCAGCCTACAATGCCATTACTGGGGAGCTCAGCTAGTTTGAATTCCTGCCTGCCATCAAACCCTGGAGGGAGACCACTGAGCAGGGGAGGGGGGAAATTTTTAATTATTTTTGTATCAATACATTATATTTGTACATATATATGGGGTACATGTAATATTTTGATATGTGCATTTTTTAACAGTTAACTATGTGGAGTGATTAGATATATTTCCAGGAATATCATCTGTTGACTTGTTGAGGGACTACTCTGCATAAAAAGCTCTACTAGGTAGACTTAGAGAGGACTAGACAAAAAGATGACACATATCAGAGTCCTTGGGTTGAGAGTGTCACTTTTCCTTGTGCTCTTAATTCCTTATATGAGAATACCAGTACACTGATCAAATCATGAATTTATCAAAAAACTCACCTGCTCTTGCTCAGACAGGTTCATCATCCTGTCCTCCAACTTCTATAGTGCTTTTATTTCCCTTTGTAATAGCATTTATTAAACTATATTAAAATTATTTGTGTGCTAACTTCTCTTTCCCATCAGAATGAATTGTGATCTTTTTGATGGCATGGAGAGATCATTATTCAACTCTTTATTATTCTTTCAATCCTACCATTCTAATGGTAGATTTGAAAAATAGGAGCTCATTAATTGCTTGTAGAAGTAAAAATGTCACAAAAATCCCAGTGAAACTTAA
>NW_012153996.1:36862-38355 GCF_000956105.1 Propithecus coquereli
TTGATTTACAAAACCAATTGTTTAGTTTAAGATGTGATTACTTATTTTATTGAGGACTCTGCTAATTTGCAGAAAAAAAGTATCTACTTCAAGGCTTATCTTCAATAGCATATTATTCAGATGCATATAAAAGATAATTGTCTTTTGACCCGAAATATCTCATTAAATTCTTGAAAAGTGCATTTCATTTAATTATTTTTATACGTAAGAGAATAAATTGAAGTGAGCGTGCTTATTTTCAAACAAATAACAAAGTGGTTATTGTTGTTGCAATAGTCATTATTAATGGCAATGCAGAGTTCATACAGTGCTTTCTTATACTGATCCACTTGATCTAACAATTCTGTGAAGTTTACAGAAAACATGAGATGAGGAGACTAAGCCTAAAGGAAACACTGCGCTTAAGGCCACCTGGACAGTAAGGATATAGCTACTATTATAATAGAACCCATGTTCTACCTACTAGATTAGAGACTCAAAATAATCATCATAAATATTTCTTAATTAATTTAATCCCTGACGTAATGAGTATTACTTGAAAGTATGTGAGGAAGGGGCCTAAGGATGAACAATTATTTCTGCTAGCAAGGGTAATTGATTAGAGCTGAGCAATTCCTTGTGTTCTTAACCACGATAATAATTGAGGCAATAATATTTTGAGCTAAAGGTTTTTAGCCAAGTAATAGCAACTGGCTTATATATTCAAAAGTGAAGGCAGCAAAGATGATTCACATTTTTACATACTGCATAGATGTACAACATTTTTATAAATTATCTTGTTTCCTAAAATACATTGGATATCCAAATGGATATTAGTAGCCACTGATGATGGAGTTAGAAATATTAAAAGTATATAGCAACTGAAAGATTTGGACAATATATATTGATTTTTCTAAAAGTACAGGTTTGACCTAATTAATGGATTCAACGAACTATAATCCAATCCAAGTTCCAAATCTGTATTGAGTACCTACTCTGTTTATAAGGTACTGAGTTAGGGATGGAGGTCACATGCTAGGTGTTTTAAGATTTTTGAGATATTCCTTTTTACTCACTGAGTCATGAATTAAGGAAATATGTTTATTTCTTTTACATTTGTAAGAAACGAATTCACAAAGTTTTCCATGAAGTCTGGGCTATTTAAAATAAGGAATATAAATAAATATGCAATGAGGCTTTGTATGCACATTATTTGTGGCTCTCTTTCTATTTTAATTTGTAAAGAGAAAAAAATACAATATCAAGCAGCATTAAACACAACACCTAAATATAATATCACAACACCTAAGTTTTTTCCACAATACACATTTTTTTTTTCATTTTAGCAGCAAACTATAACCTAATAAATGATGCTACAAAGCATGTCCAAACTCTAAGGTGAGGCCTGTCTCTCTGGTAACATAATAAGTCTGACCTTTCTGAATTGCAACCCCTGACTTCTCTTGTTTTTATTGCCTTCCCTTCATCTTGCCACATGTAAAATAAATTGTTCC
>NW_012153996.1:41436-43732 GCF_000956105.1 Propithecus coquereli
AGTTTGGTATTTGTGAAGCAGGGTATTGATACAAACATCAGAATAACATGAATCGTCAAAGTGATATAGTTGGGAGAAATGGAAGAAATATAAAATTCGATGAAATTTGTTGAGTGTTCTAGTCTTATATAGATAGATCATTCAACTAAATTCCTATATAGCAAAATTGGTGTTGATGCAATGCCGGTATATCCCCCTATAATGACTTATGTATTTTTTTTTATTGCTCTTAACATCATAGATTAAAATCAAATCAAAATATAATATGTTTATTAAAAAACTTTCACCAACACACATATCTTCAATAGAGACAAAAAATGAGAAATGGAAAACTATGACTAAATCTGTTATTATTTTCCTTGCTCTTTGCAGGTGTTGACCTTGATAAATGAGCTTCATTTCATGTGAATCATGAAATCAAGGGGCAGATATGTGAATTTAAATGGAAAGTATTAGGAAGCCAGGGAGGAGTTCTGGGGCAGAAACTAACATAGGGAAAAAATGGGTAAAGAGCACAATTTGCTGATCATAAACAATTATATAATTGTTCAAACACTATTATAGGAATACATGTGGGATCTTCATTAATACTGGATAAACTAGTTAATATCAGTTGGCTGAACAGATGGGAGTCAATAAACATTTTAATTGGAAATTACAAGGGAAAATCACATTAGATTAGATCAAAAAATGATGCCTTTCTTTGGAAAGTTTCAAACAATGTCTACAGGATGTTATATTTACTTGTGATAGGATAAAGATATAACACGCATGATATATAAACAAAGATGATATTAACTACACTGATATTTACATGAGAAGAGAATCCCATTGAAGGATGAAACAATTTCACAAAAACCGGATAGCTTTGATACTATGAAAACCTCCTTCAAATAGACTGTCTTCCTTTAGAATAGAGACTAGACCTCTATCGCTATGTTCTCAAAGTCCAGGCAAGGGCCTGACACATAGTGTTCCTCAGTAAATGATTGATGGCTGAAGGGATGTGTCAACATGCTCTAGAACTGATAAATAAGCCACTGGTTGTTTTTGTGGAAATAAAATCGACTGACCACTGCATCCTTCACAACTTAAATTATTGTCAGTGCCATAGTATTCAATTCAAAATGATATTGCTTTAATAAAAAGTATAATAAACCAAATTTGACTTTAACCAAAAGAAAAGAATAGAAATAAGTAAGTTAATATTTACATGAAATAGAACATGATATAACCTAATATACCTAATATCTTCCAATTTCTTTTCAGGTCTTTGAGAATTTGTTATTGAAAGAATTATATAATTAGAATGTAAAGTCTTTCTAAAATAGGAAATTTTCAACAATGTGAAGATAAGTAAAAATAAGTACTGATCTTCATATTATTGAAAAATGGCTGATATCTAAGAACTTACATATTAGTAATATTTAAAAATTAAGTCCAAATGTTATTTCTGATATTAATTCATTAATATGTTAATGAACACTGCCAAGCTAATATAGATATTAAAGATTTTTCAGCACTCTGCTAAAAAATTGATCTTATAAGTTTCTGTGTGACCTCCTTTAAAAAGATTTAACAGATAAGAGTACTCAAGTACTAGTAGAATTTATAGATGAAAGTTTTTTAAAAGCCGCAAAAAGATCATTGAACATGAATTCAGTACAGGCAATCACGGACCTGTCAGCACTTCTATTGCAAACTACATTTAGGAGGGTTTATCATCCATAATCTTAGAAACTAGAAAGCTGAAAGTTGGAACACAAACTAGCTACCTGGATGAAAATTTATTTACACAAAACATTTGAATCCGTTCAGCTGTTTTTATTTAGACATCAGCCAAAAAACCTTAACTCCAGGTTTCTCCATATAGGTGCACACTGAGTAAATATTTTGTGTAGACTACATAGTTAGGTCACTTAGAGGATGGAGTCAATAAATCCAAGGTAGCATGTGTTTCATCTCCAGGAGATTCAGTTGTATTTATTTTGCCAGTTTTTCTAACTTTGATCCCTTATCTTGCCAATGCAGCTTTTAGCAACACAGAGCTCAGTATTAGAAAATGCATGTAGCGCAGCATAAATTCATTACCAACATTTGGGAAAGATTCAAATTATACTTCTGATAATGATTCAGAAAAGTCATCTCTATACATGAAAATATAGGTTAAAAGGTGAAAACAAAATGACTTCTAAAAATTACAAATTAGCTCAAGTTAAAGTTTCTTTTAACAGTAGCTTATTTCATTTTAAGAAACTAGCATCAGAGTCAATATATAGTCACTTCTCTACATTAA
>NW_012153996.1:43782-44819 GCF_000956105.1 Propithecus coquereli
TAGAAAATTTAAATACATATTTGAGAAATTAGAATAATATCAAACAACAAAATACAGCTTATAGTTTTATTAGGTAGCTATAAATGAGGAAACAAGTGGCTAATAGGGATGTGAACAAGCTCAAGAAAAGCCATTTTGATTATCAATATACTTCCCCTGCCTCTCACTAAGATCATGAAAATCAAACATCAAACAATTTGTGGTTGAAAATTTCAATAAACTACAGCAAATTATTACAACAAAAGGGTCAATTTTAAACTGAAGAACTTGGCTGATAATTAGTCAATTTTCAACATTAAATAAAATTTTGGAATGCATAATTGTAGGAAACAGACTTAAAGACAAATTGCAGATGTACCTTTATCCATGACTTTTGCCAATCTTGGAAAGATCTACCTCTAGCTGTCGTAAGATCAAATATCAAAGCTGTTTAAAATAAGGGTGCCTCATAAAAAAGTGTTAAATGCAATAAGTACATTCTGTGAGTGATACATATGAGAACATTATTAGGATATTTTAGCTTGAAAAAGGAAGATTAAAATGACATTTCTAAAAATATACCCACAGATGAAGCTTTAATAATGGAAATAGAAAGGCTAGGTTATATTGGGAGAACCTAAATATAAAGTTCAGAAATACAAAAGTAATAGTTACATATGAAAATACATTTTATCACCGTCACAAGAAAATGTAATGCTAAATTTGAGCATGTAAGTATAATTTAATACATGCATTTTATTATGTAGATTATGATGGATATTTAAATGTCCTTGTTTAATTTTTAAGTTAATCTTTAGAATGCATGTTAAGTTTCCTATCTGCCTATATTATTACACTCATGTTTCTGTGCCTCCTTACAGAATTACTTCAGAAAGTACTCTTTTAAGTCTGGTTAGGATAAGTGATCTCTCCTTTCAAGAAGCTTTACTTCCATAACACAAGTAAGTCTAAATAAAGAGGTTCGGGAAAACTGGATAGCCACATGTAGAAGACTGAACCAGGATCCACACCTTTCACCTCTCACAAAAATCAACTCA
>NW_012153996.1:47249-62849 GCF_000956105.1 Propithecus coquereli
GAGATTATAATCTGTACATAGGAGAAAATAGCTATCCCATAAAATGCTTTTTAGAATTCAAGACAGGAAGATGAGAGAGGAAACCACTGCTCAAGATATAAAGGACATTTTATTTAAAGGGCTTAGTACAGAGTTTGACACATAAAAAACATAAAAAGAGTTTTATCCTTGTACCATTTTCCCAAAACATAATAATGTCTCGTATCCCCTCTATACCAAGCACTTTTGAGCATTCTGGAGTCAGCCAGATGGATTTGTTGTATAATGAAAAACTATAGCAGAGCCCCTGCTTTTTCAAGGTTATTTAAAATTTAATACATCACTTCTGTGGAGTCCATTTCCATTTACAAATTTCCTTTCAAAGTGGTATCTGACTGTGTTTTTTTAAATGTCATATTTAAAAAAAATCCTTACTATCATTTCAAATTATATAATTATAAATATTCCTTTAAAAATTGCTAACATAAAACAAAGAAAGACTTTATAATCTTGAACATTACAGACTCTGCTTTTAAGGGTATCACTCATTACTTTTTACATATTTCAATTACTTTTTTAACATTTCAACTCCTCAAACTTAGTAGAATTCATTATCTTTGCAAATTTTACTCCCATGTTTGAAGTGATTTTTAAAATATTTAACATATCACCAATATTGAATATAATAATTTAACATTCTTGATTTTTCTTTAAAAATTGCTAACATAAAACAAAGAAAGACTTTATAATCTTGAACATTACAGACTCTGCTTTTAAGGGTATCACATTTCAACTCCTCAAACTTAGTAGAATTCATTATCTTTGCAAATTTTACTCCCATGTTTAAAGTGATTTTTAAAATATTTAACATATCACCAATATTGAATATAATAATTTAACATTCTTGATTTTTCTTGCACTATTAATATTTTAAAATGTATTATTTCTATGATCAAGTTTGTTTATTTATTTACTTATTTTGAGGTAGAATCTCATTCCGTAGCCTGGGGCTAAAGCGCAGTGGCGTCATTATAGCTCACTGCAAACTCAAACTCCAGGGCTCAAGTTAGCCTCCTGCCCTAGCCTCTCAAGTAGCTGGGATTACAGGCAACCGCATCAAGCCAGGTCAATTTTTAAATTTTTTGTAGAGACGGGGTCTCCCTATGCTGCCCAGGCTGGTCTCCAAAATCTGGGCTCAAGGGATCCTCCTGCCTTGGCCTCCGGAAGTGCTAGGATTACAATGAGCATGAGCCCCACTGCACTTGGCCTCCTATTGTGGAGTTTTGAATGACGCCCTCGGTGTATATAAATAATGTGAAAGAAATACGCAGATGAACATGCAGACTACAGAGAATGCATAAATCTCATGTAAATATGACTTAAACATAATAACAGCTATGAACAAATAAATTAAGAACATATTTTCTGTATTTAAAAGTCTTTATGAAATTGTGTAGAGAGTGTAAGAAATAAATAAAAAAATTGATTTTAAGTACTACCCTTCAAAGTTCTTTCTCAGACATGAAAAATAGTCATACACTGATTTTATCTATAGTCTTAGTTGTCAAGAAATAGGCTACGTTGAAGATATAGTTATTTATTTGATGTACATAGTGTACCAGTTTTAGAAAAGATTTTCATTCCATAGTTATCTCCTTTTGTCTTCTACCAAATAGGTAGTAGCATTTTCTGTTTCATTTTACCCACAGACATCTAATCACTAATACTCTTATGTGGTACTAATTGACATTTGATACTTAAGTAGTAACTTTTGTGATCGACTATCTTCGTTGGTACCATCTGAGCTATCATTGTAGTAAAATTGATAAAGTATAGTAGAAAGAGTAGAACACGAACTTGAATGCTCAGTGATCTAGTCTCAGTTCTGGAGCTAATGGTCTTTGTAACCTAGTAAAAATCACTTATTGAATGAACAAATTTGTGTGGGTATATTCATCAATCAATATTTTAAAAATCAATATCAGAATGCATTGATTAAATCAGCCCAGGAGCAGAGGTAACATTTGTCAGCTGTGGGTCTGCCCCTGATTCACAGAGCCAGCACCAGAAGCAAATGTGTAAAGGTGATAAGCAGAAGTTTCAGAGTGTTTCTTAGATGTATAATAGCCTGGGAACTTAGCCAAAGTGAAATTATAGCTAGTGAGAAGAGGCTACGCTTTTCATTTACTGTCATAGAAAACTTAAGGTGGTGGTGTTAAGGATAGAGTGTGTGGGAGTTCATACTGGCCTTGCATGTGCTAGTTTTATTTTAATAACACTGATGATAGCTACTAGTACCACAAACTGGTCTGCATACATGATTTATATAATCTTAGTATAAACTGACTGATATTCTAATATCTTTTTTTTTTTATAGAAAATGAAACTGAAGCTTAAGAAAGTCAAGTTGCTAGTCCAAGTGTAATTCCTGGCAGAATCATTATTTGACTTTCAGGTCTTAGTGGCTCCAGAGCCCTTGCTCCGTCCTCTTTACCGTAGTGGTTCTCGAACTTTACAGTGCATCAAAATTACCTGGATGACTTGTTAGAAACATTAATTTTTGTGCCCAACTCCCAGATCATTTGATTCAATAGACCTGGCATGGGGGCTGGACCTAAGATTTTATCTTTCAAAAACGTTTCCAGAAGATACTGGTACTAATTATTGGAGAACACTAAAAATCACTGTAGAGCAAACATTTAAGAGCCAATAGAATAATCTTGTGATATCTAATGCCACATGACTACCAATGGCACTACTTTTACTCAACTACAAGGTATATGATGCCTATACTGATGTTGTCAATTTAGACACTGAGAGGTTTCAAATTGAGTTGTAGGCAGCAAGCCATCATCAATGTAGAAAATATTAATCATTGGGAATTATCGACCAGCACTAAACAATAGCTTAGCAAAAGGTCTGATGACATACAATGCATTTGATGGCTGCAAGACTAGAGCCTTAAGAGAAGGAAAGATGACCATCAGCATCGAGGCTATGAATACCAGAAGATATTCAACAAATTGATTTTTCTCAGAAATGTTAGTGAAAGTGATATTCCTGATGTAGATAAGAGCCTTACGCGGGCCCTAAGACTGAGAAAATCTTGTGGGCATAAAGATAAATATACCTGAAAAATACCATGAATTACCCACCTGCTCACTCTGAGATCAAAAAGAACATTTGGTAGCCATAGTGCCTGTTTCTCACCCTTCCCAGACATCACCCAAAATAGAAATCATAACTTCCACTGTATCCCTAAATTGCATATTCCTTTGGATCATGAGTAAAGGGAATGAAAGAAAGAGAGAGGGAAAAATAATAGCTAAAGCTATATTTTAGTGTATATATACATACAATAAAATGATCTTAAATTTTATTTATTATCTTACACATTTTTTCTTAATCTCTTCATTTTCAAACAGTTTACTTCTAATCTCCCAAATCTTGGAATTCAAAGTACAAGATGGCATATTTTCTCAAATAGTCATGCTGCCTAAAAGAACAGGTGCCTTACCAGGCATATTGCTTGGTGCTTAAAGTTATTTCCCAAACTAGACAAAATAATTGAAGGTGTTTAATATCCTCAAGCCCTTTCTAGAGACCCTGATGAATAAGTAGAAGAAAGTTGTCTTTTGGAATACAAGAAGTATATTTGGATCCCAGGGAAGTGAAGTTTAGTTCATTTCTCTTATTTCCATTTGAGATCTTAGACAAGCATTTTAACATCAGAGTTTGTTTTCACTTGAGTGTGAAGACATTATTAACTGCTCTACCTCTCTTACTATTTTTTTTTTGTTTTATCAGATCTCAAATACCATAGAGTTTTACTATATTTAGAACCATGTACAGATGACATTTGCTGCCGATGTATTATTTGACTGTCCTATAGACACCAAATTTTGTGTTCAGGGAAAAGATATGTATACCCAAAACCTATTCAGCTACCCACAAATAGAAACACTAATTAATATCATGAACAGTAATAACTACTGGAACTAAGCCTATGCTCCTGGAGTACTTAATTTATTGAATAATTCTATCCTTCTTCTCCTTGAAAGACCTCAAGGGAGCTGGCATCAGGTTTTCAAGATGCTGAAACCTGCTCCTTAATTATTTCTGCTCACATACTCTTCCAATGAGGACTTGATGCAGCAACCCCCTCCTTTCCAACCAGAAGATTCGGGAAGGTACGGTGCTGCAAAAGGGTATTTCACAATGCTTTTTAAAGTAACTGTCCAGGGGAAGTTCAGCTCCGATTTCTGGGAACTGTTCAAGCCCTGTCAGGGCGGTAAATTGGTTGGCTTAGCAACTCGGTGGTGCAAAGCCTCCCGGAAAGCACCGAGTTCAGGGAGAAGGGAACCCGCCTCATGCCTAAGTCTATCTTTCTTTCTTTGGTTGTCCCCTTCATTATTATTCTGCAATGCGCAGTAATCTCCGTGCATGCCCCTCTTGCATCCCTTACTGGCTACTCCCGCCGGCCCGGCCCGGGAGAGGACCACATCCGCGACCGGGTGACCCTGTACCATTTCATTTTTACTGCCCTTGCCCCTAGAGTCCAACTAAGCCCTTGCAGACTTGAACCCTGGGTCTGCCCTCCTGCTTGCCTTTCCCCAGAGACCAAGGGGTAGGGAGAAGGAGAATCGTACAGAAGCCACAATCCCCGTTATTTGTTCCCCAAAGGAGCTTCCCAAGATGCCCGGGTGTGTCCTAGAGAAGTTGAGTCAGGACCGCTGCAGTCTGCTTGGAGAAAGGGGGCTTTCTCCGCGCCTCTGCCGGATTGTGCGACAGCAGTGGTCGCAGCACCACTAACCATCTGGAATCCGGGGAACATTAACTTACTGTTACCCGCCAGGCGTTTCCGCCTAGAACACGCACCCACCCTCGGGCCTCCCCAAACCTCCTTGGTGACAGTTCATGGGTCTTCCTTCTTTCCTGCAACCCTCCCCGCTGCGACCGTCCCCCCGCCCCGCGCCCCCCACTCACACTATGAGCTAAGTCAGTCACCCAATTTCAACCTGGGTGGCTCACGGAAATTTCAGGGAGACTGGCCTTCTAGGAGAAATTAGTAAGTATTCCCAGAGGAAATAGACGAACGGGAGGGATACCTGGGCCTGGGCCCCCTGACTCAAACACAAAGATTACCTCCCAGTAGGTGTCTCAGTCGTGCTAATCTCGGGGGATGGGTTTTGATGATGGGATGGCCACGAGGTGTTTTTTTTGTTTGCTGTTGCTACTGTTTTGTAAAGACATTAACTCACCTTCTTTCCTCCACCTTTGTAAAGCTCTCAGAAGCTAAGGCAGATCTTTTCCTGACGTGTCAGGTTAAGACTGCCGCCTTAAGGGAGGGGAGTGAGGGTGTTTGTCCCCATGGACACACTCCTGGCTAAGACCTCTCTGCACCGCCACCCTGGAGTCGGTAAAAGGTGCTAATGAGCGCCTCTGGCAGTTCTCCCCTCACATGGACCCCTGAGACCCTTTCCAGTGGGAATTAACTGAGGGAGAGGATGTGATCCCCACTCTTACAGAAGAGCTCTGTGGCAGGAGTAGTATCTCCCTGAAGTTCCAGAGCCCGCAGAAATGTGCACCCTTCACCAGGTTCCCTAGTCTGGCGAGAATCCCCGGGAAGCACGATCTGGCATGGGGTGTGGGACGCCGCCCCCGGCTCCAACCTGCTGCCTACCAAGATCTGTGCCTTAGGTACCTTCACTGCACAGAGTGTGTGCTCCCCTGGGATCCCCCGAGAAGCAGCGTGGGAAAGTACCCCGCCGGTGTCTCTTTACATGGGCGGGACGCTTAAGCACGACTTGGAGATTCACAGTTTCTATCTGGCTGAGACCTAAACAGACACGCTGCAGCTGGAGGTTGCAGCCTCCAGCTGCATATCAGATTTCTCTCTCTCTTTCCCTCCCTCCCTCCCTCCCTCCCTCCCTCTCTCTCTCTCTCCCTCTCTCTCTCTCATTTCAGCAGCATGGATCAAGTCTAAACAGCCCCCACCCAGTGCCACCTGCCAATTTGATGCCCTCCACAGCCTTTTATTTCAGATGATGACAGTGAACATGAAATGCCTAGGAAAGGTTGGTTCCCTTCTCAGCCCCACCCGAGTGGTTCAGGCCTACCAAAGACCACTTTATCTTCCACTCTGAGGCGTTTCCTCCCACAGAGCCTCTTTGTCATTGCTGTTGCACGCAGAGGTGAGATGGTGGAGGGATGAAAAGTGTGGGCAGATGGTGGAATTCTCTTGGCCAGAGCTGTTCAGGTGGAAAGCTGCGCACCTCCGACTGACTTCCTGAACCCTCACACTAGTCTAGATTAAGACCCAGAAAAACCTTTAAAATGACTCCCCAATCTGAGCTTTTCCTTGGACTTGAGAGTCCAGAAGAAACAGTAGGAAAGACAAAAGAGGGCATGGACGTTAGGGCAAACAACGTTTACAATATGGGTGTTGGGAAAGCCTTGAGATTGAGGTGAAATTAAAATAAAATAAATAAAAGGAGAATAAGAAGCAATTTTCAAAATTGGCATTACCCAGAGATCGGGAGCAGGTCTAAAGCATACAACCTATACACGTTTGTCAGAATTTGGGGACAGCATTTCAAATTGTAAAGTGTAGGAGATGCCTTCCAAGTGCCAGATGAGTGACAATGAAGAACTTTATTACCATTAAAAAAATGTTTTAATGGTTTGTAGAATATTGATTTTGGACAGGACCAAAGCAGACTGTGACATGCTGCTTCTTCTCCCCAACGTCCCCAAAGCTAAAATATATTCAGTGAAGAGCGATTATATCAGTCTGAAAAGGAGTTGTGCATAGAGGGCAGAGGTCCTGTTACCAGTACCATTTAAAGCAAATTAACGCGCCTTTCCTTTCTATAGGCGCGTCTCATTCGGAAAATACGGTAGGTGGGGGCAGCCGGGGCTGTAATTGCAGGCAGCGCGGCTCTGCGTTTGTCAGGCTGGAAAGCTTCGCCCTGCTTCGGAGACTTCCCTCCCCCTCATCTGCCCCTCGAATGTGTTTTGGCTCAACAGGTATCACATGAAAACTCGCACTTAAACCCTGGTCATCTTCTCACACAGGAGCCACCCCTACGTTTTTCTGCCAAGGTTGCTGCTGGCTTCCTGCGCCTCCCCCACGCGGAGCGCGCGTCTAGCCGGCAGCCCCAGGGCCATCCATTAACCACCAACTCCCAGCGGCAGGCGAACTAAGCATCAATGTGTGGCTGCTCACACGTCGAGCCGGCGACAAAAACCCCTTGTAAGCAATCTGAGGAGCGATTTGTGCATTAGGCAGTGTAGTTATGCCGCGTAGGACAAGCGTTTTGGCTCAGAGCTGCGCTGAGGAGCCAGGGAGAAAAGAAAAATCAAGCTTAAAGGAGTAGGTTGGGATTACATGGCAGTTGCTGCCACAGAGACCAGGGGCGACTTCCTGGCATTTAGGGATGTAAATTAAAATTCCAGACATGCCACCCATCATTGGTCATAGTAGAGGGAGAGGTAACCTCTCCAGCTCCCTCCTCCCAAAACATGAATTATCATTTCCACTGAATGCAAATGGGCTGCCTTCCGTGGGGGGACAGCCAGCTGCAAGCTGGACAATAAACTGTTTCATAGAGACGCGGCCCGATTGCGGTGCAGAGAGGCACTCCTTTACAAAGGAAGAAGCGTCCAGTTTGTGTTGACAGCCGTGGCGTGCCTGGGCCAAAACAGGCCCCCCTTTCCCCCGCCTACCCCCGGCACACAGACACCCGGGATTTGAAACGAGCTCCACTAAAAGCGACATCCATCGCGTCTATTTGAGCTGCCATGAGTATGGAGAGGTGATTGTTCAAAAATGATGGCATGAGTCATAAACACCTCCTGAGTATTCTTTGCAGCAATTAATGGGCAGCAGGGTGCAGGATAAGTTGTGGAAGAACGACGTGGATCTATTTTCTCCCTGAGGACAGCTCTTCTTCCAATGATCCTGACTGTCTCTTGCCTTCCTGTTTAGGAATAAATTTTATATCCCACCTACCCCCTCCCCTTGCCTGTGCATGTGACACTCACTCTACCTGTCTGAACGCTGAGACTTGCTGGGGATTTTCTTTTTGGTCGTCAGCTAATGACTTTCCTTCTACCTCCATTCATCCTCTAAGGTGGATCTTTACACTTTGTGGCATCTCAGACCCCTTTTAAGCCTCATTATTTGGCTGAACCTCTACCACAGAACCTAGGGAAGCTCCCCTACATTTATCTTTGCATAGCAGCCCACGTAGAAATAATTCACATATGCATGCATGTATTCACGTTGGCGTGGCAATGCTGGAAGACCCCTATACCTAAAGCATTTAAAATCAACGCATTCCTAGCACGTTGACAACTTTCTTCCCTGAAAGGGTTAAAAAGCATTTACACTAGTGTCTTTAATATAAACATTCCACCCAAAGCATCAAACCCCTCTGATTTGACAAGAAATCAAGGTAATCCTCACCACCAAAAAAAGTCTTACGGAGGAATTCTGCCTGGATATCCACTAGTTAGAGGCTATACTAACCAACTCACGTCTTCGTTTGAGCATACTGCAAGAATATTTATTGAGCACAAGCTCAATCACCGCATTGAACGCCAAATCTGGCAAGCAAAATGCATTTCCTATCTGAGGGAGGGAAAAAGAGCTGTGAATCAACTCCTTCTTCAGTATTATCATGATTATTTTATCGGTGCAAATTGCAAAGTAATCTGCCAGCCTCTCTCAGGCTGCAAGTCAGCCCACCTCCATCCAAAGCGGAGGGGACCCCCCAAAGCAGACCTACCTTTCACACAAGACACCGTCAATAAAAAGACGAGGTTCCAAAACGTAAATCCACTTTTAATCCCCATTTTCTTCATCAGGATGAAGTCAAGGCGGCCACATTTAGCGCATCTTCGCGTGCGGGTCTCCCGGGGTTTGGATTCCTTTGCTCGGCTTTCCCCTTTGCGGATCCCTTTCATATTATTCTCGAGCTCCTAATCCCTGCTCCTCAGCCCAGCGCAGTGGAGTTGTTGCTGTTGTTGGTGCGCGGTCACAGATCGGAGTGAATGGTGTTTCTGGGATACCACAGCAACCTTGACGAGGACTCAACCATCTCTCCAACGGGGGCACAAAGTCTCCGCTACTCTGGATTCTGTCTTTTCTAGTGCGTTTTTCCCCTCCACCAAAATCTACCCCAATTCTAGCTCGTTACAGCAACCGCCAGAAACCGCTAGTGAGTCTCTTAAAGCCCAGCTCCGCTCTCTGATAAACTCCCCACGGTATTTGAAATTGAGGGGCTTGGTTTTTTTTTCCCCCCCGAATAGATCAATTCTGCCTGTAAAAGCAGCCCAAGAAATATTATGTTAGTGAGCTCTCCATTGCAGCCTGTGAATACAGAAGCATGTTAAAGGAATATTTTAATCCGAGAATCGGTGTTGCTTTTGGGGAAACCGTGGGGATGATGAATCGGGCTCCATCGATGCCCGCGTCGTTATGATGGAACATGTGTTACTACTGTAGTTGCAGTGTATTTCAGGCAGGCTTCTCGCATTTATTATCCCGTGATTTAATTGAAAAAGGAGATCACAGAGAAGAATTTATTTGCACACATGCATTTAGATATTCAGATACCTACGTGTAAACCCGTAACCGGGTTTTTATGATTCGATAAACGGATTTCATCCGTGGCCTGTGCGAGGGTGGGGTGGGGAGGAAAGTCAAGTGTCCTTTCCTCAAATAGTTCTCCCTTTCATCCTCCCAACCCCCTTTTGAATTGGCGTGTTCTTCAGTTAAACTACTTTATCTGTACTAGTTATCCATAACAGACCCAATTGTCTTAATTCTAGATGGGTCCCAAATATGTAAATGGGAGGTTTCTTTCAAAACGAAAAATGTATATATCTATACATCTGGATTTGGCAGACCCCTACACCACTCAAGGGTTAAGATTGCACAAGAGAAGAGTTCTTGCGCCATCTACTGGCCATCTCCAAGCCACCCGCTTCTCCACATGTATAAGGAACCCTGTTTCTCTCATCCCGTGGTGTAGGGGAGCTGCGTCCCCAAGACTAGCGTGCTGTGTTCCTATGTGTAAATTTCTTAAATATTTTTCGGCACGGTCCTGGCCCAAATCTTCCAATGAACAAGTTCCTTAGACTTGGCTACTGATTGGTGATCTGATCTTTTTGGGAATCTGGTCCCATCTCAGGATGGGGGAGGGCTGCAGGCTAGTTGTGAAATAGTAATTGCTGCTGCCTGTGGCTCCATTTGCATGCCTAAGGCTATCAGGGGTTGCGAACATCTTTCTATCTGCAGAGCTTAGTGAAGACGGATGCCCAATTTGAGTTTGCAGCTTTCCACATTGTGCACAAATTATGGGTCCGGTCCCGTACATCACATTACCCTGGCCAGCTTTTGTCTCTGGGCTCGCGTCAGAGCTGCCCGCCCAGTGGAGCAAGGCGATTGCATCTGCTCTGGAAAGTGGGCACGCTGGGAGCGTCTGTAGGCTTGAGTGGCGAAGGGGTTCAATCTACAGGCGTAGGAAGGATTCTGAGTTCTCTAGGTAGGTTGCATTTTGTGTGGGTCTGTGATTCTTCCAGCGTGTGTGTGTGTGTGTGTGTGTGTGTGTGTCCGCGCGTGCACGCGCAATATAATGAGGGGTAAGGGTGCGTTTATGGAAGATGATGGAAGGTGTGATTTCCTATGCGTGGGTGATTTCCCAAGTGTGTTTTTGCAGTACATATGCGTGTGCATGCGTGTGTGTGTGTATGTGTGTGTATTAGAGAGAGAGCTGTAGCAAAAGGCAAAAAATTGTAGACACCCAACTGACCTCATTAAATTCAGAGAGACACCTTAGGAGCTGTGGGGCAGCATATTGTTCCTTCCCATCAGTGCTCACTTTTATCGTCTGCATATGCAGATTTCGAAGGGGAATGGGCGACAAGGTTGGGACTAGACCGTGATTGGGATGATCAACATTGTAAAACGTCATTAGTCTGCTCAGCCACCTTGGCAGCCGCTGTGGCATTGATTTCAGTCAAGACATCAGCGTGTGTTGTTGCTGTTGTTGCTTTTGCTGGGCTGGACAACCAGTTATATGCAAACAAGTCCTTGGACTTAATACTCAACAAAACCGTCTTTACCAAGTGTACAGAGGTTAGTCACCTCAACTGAATTTACTTTTTATTAAAAGAAAACAAAATCTTGGGTTTTTGCAATCTATTTGAACACATGTCTATATATCCAGACAGGAGGACCTTAAGCCAAAATAAAAAAAAACAAAACCAAACACAAAAAACTTTACTTTTCAAAAGTCAGGGGTATGTAACAGTAATTATTATGCACAAAATAAACCTTTATTAGGGGACCATAATGACGACTACTAAGATTTCAATTTTTGATCCTTATTTTCAAACACACCGCTAATCCTATAATCCAATTATCTTTTCCTAAATGAATTCTGCCAATGATTTCAATGTGAGGTTGTTAAAAGATTTATCTAGTAACTCATAATACATTGAACAATACTATAGTTTCTAGTTGTTAAAGCTCACATTAAATCACAAGCCATTTTTCACCCACATCTTCCAGATTCTGAGACAAGATGGAAAATTGTATTTTACAGACAGAAAGTTAAGACATGAGAAAATGAAGTGGTTTATACAAAGTCATCATCAGGAACATTGGCATTTAGTTCAATGCATTTAGCACTATATCATACTACTCCTTAATGCTGAACAGTCTTTTCTCTTCAAAAAAATATTTCCAAAGGAATTCCAGAAGCATAAAATTATCAGCCAAAATCATGGATGAGAAATCCTTCAGTTCCTCCAGGAGGAAAAAAAAGTGTCTATGTTTGGGAGAAAGAGATTACCTATTGTAACTGATTAGTGGGAAAGCAACACAGTTGTACATAGGTGCGTAAATTTGTTGAAGACCATTAGAAAAAGAATATAGAAAAAATAGCTAACATAACAGCAAACATTAAGTGCTTACTGTATACGAGGCATTGTGGTATGTTTACATATCACTCAATTCTCACTACAACTTTCAGAGACAGGTACTGTAATTTTTCTAATTTTATAGATGAAAAATTGATATGCAAAGAAGTTAACTGTCTTGTCTTGCCTCTATATAAGAAGAAATATGAACCTATGGTTTCTGCTTTCCGAGTTAATATGCTTGCCTACTCTACTGTACCCTGTACTAGCTCCCAAAGATGCTTGTTTTAATATACTGTAGTAATAAAATGATTTTAACAGTAAACTTTCTACATAAATATAGAAAAGCAAAAATTTATAAGTGATCAAATTTTTAAATATATGTACACATACAAAGAAAAATTCCCCCCTCTCCTTTTTTTTTAACTTCTTGCAGCCTATTGATCTTCTCACAGGTCATGGAAAACAGTGACCTTGTAAGGATCATCAAGACAATCACAATGATTAAGTACCATTAAGGGCTTTTAAAAGAGTTCAGATAAAAAATAGACAGGTTCTTTAAATGGAAAGTACCAGATTTCCATTCCTTTTCACCTCTTCCTCCAAATACCTATGGAATACAATTAACTTGGATCTTAAAACAGGGATAGATTGGCATTAAAGAGAGAAAACCAGCCCCTCTCCCCAAATTGCCCAATATTAAACTAGCCCCTCAACATTTATCTGCTCTGTTTTGGCACCACAGGAGCAATATCAAAGATAAATGAATAAAATCATCAAAACAGAATGAGTATTTTCAGAAAAGACAGCATAAACTTTTGGGAAAGGGGCTACTTTTAATGTGGGAAAGACGTATATATGCTTTTGACAGTTATAAACTTAGAGAGTATTTTTATTAATTTATATTATAGATATATAAGTTTATACGAGGATTATAGCTCAAGTATTTATTTTGTTATAGAAATGTTTCCGCCTATTAAAACCGAATGTCCACTGACTATAGATATATACTTTTTAATTAAAAGGCTCAAATTCAAACCTGTGGGTCCATGAGGGGAAAAAACTAGGGTAAGATAAAAATGTGAATGATTTACGAATAACCAAGCAATCGTTTCCTGATTATTTACAGTTTTCTGTCAGGAGAGTAGGGCAAAAGGAAGAATTCATTCTTCTATAAATGAATTTTCTATAAATTTCATTTTCTATAAATGTCCATTCTTGGATCAGTCATGTTTGATCTCCCCAATTCCCGGGAAATATAACATTTGAATTGAGATGTGGAATCTATAATAATGAAGGAATTCTAATTTGAGTCTACACATTAACTTGATTCGTAATAGTCCCTATTTGGTTGAGGAAAAAGAAAGATAAGAGACCTAATATTTATGCTAAAGTAACTTTTCTTTAAAAAATCATATTTAAGAAGATAAATTACCAGGCAGATAAAAGCATCTGTCCTTCCTGTTTTAATCAGGAAACATTGTTGAGAGGTGGAGATCAGCTTCTTGAAAGAGTCACTAAGTATGCTTACCTAGGAATTCATTCCTCTTATGTCCTGACTCCTGTTACAGTTTCATTAATACTGAGGTTTAACAGACATTTCAGTCTTTTTAAGCTTTAGCCACATTATGAAAGTCAGAGACTGAAATTTACATATCACATAAAATAATAATATTGTAATTTAAAGAGCAAGGGAATGGAAAAGCCTTAAAACTGAAGGCAGTATCCATTGTTCTATCTATACAAAAAAACAAACTTTGACCACAAAAAAAAAACTTATTTTTGACATGAGCTACAAATCTAATAATTTATTACATTTACATTCAAATTTTCTCAACTGCTGCCTTCTTACATATAGATAATTTAATATATAATATTATATGTATAGTTCAATATAAGCTATATATGAGCTCTGTTTCCTGAAAGAAGGGAACCATGGTGAATAGTTGCAAGGGGCTCGGGAGAGGGGTGGATTTTGATAATGATATTGCAAGAAAGAGATAAGAATAAAGAAATTCTTTAAAGACCTCTCTGTCTTGAGTGTGTTTCACTCTCTTGCATTCCTGGGGCAGATAATCACCTAACTTCTCTTTGCACAGAATAATAAAAGTAAAAATTAAAGAAAAAAGTAGCTTTGCTAAATAATCAGCATAATCCAGGTCTCTGTGTTTCATCAATAACAAAGTTGTGTTGTTGACATGTAAATAAACTCAATTCCCAGTGTAGCAGATCTTTTTATCATCATTTCTTTAACTCTACTGCACTGTATAGTTATGTAGTATCATTTTCAAATGCACCTGAAAATACATAAACATTTGTGATATTTGCTGGTGATAAAGCAGAATTCATTAATAGAATTAATTAATTTTTTGTAACTTTTTATTGTGAGGGTTGTTTTCCTAAATGTTCATAAACTCTTAACTGAGAGGAACCATTGAAAATATTAATAGCATTGCTGGATGCTTCACAAATTTAAAAATTCTAGAACATACATGTTTATATGTATACTTGTAATTGAGCTGCACTAAGACTATCAATATTTATTACTCTATAATTTGATCTAAGTTTTAGATGTTTCAGATGATCACTAGCAACTTTATTTCATTGTTTTTTTTCCAAATTTATCTTAAAATTAATAAATGTTGAAATATTTCCCAGAATAAGAGCACAGGAAACCAAACAAAATAGGATCTTTTTTAAGATAGGAAGATAACAGTGACCTTGACTTAGAATGATCATTTTGGCCACAAAAAGAAAGAAAATCAATGTAGCTGATTTTGGTTTGGCTGCACATAATCCATTTGGATTGTAAGTACAAATATCTGTCCCATCTGGACAAGGATCAATTTCATCTTTGTGTAGCAAGTATCATTTTCATCTAGGTGTTCTTTCATTTATTTAAGAAAGCATTTTGAGCTCCTATTGCAAGGAAATGAAAAACAGGAATCACACATTATTCTATCATCAAGGAGTTTACAATGTAATAGAAGCGATAGAATATATTCTCAAGTTACTATAGTGAATGTCAGTATTGTATAACCATTTTAAAACAAATACCTGTAAAATACCAAGATGGTGGGAGATTATTTTTAGCTGAGGATTTGGAGAAAACTTCATGGAAGATATAAACATTTGAGCCATTCTAGAATCATATGGGGATGCTTAATAGGAAAAATGTTAGAATGTGTGTGTGGGGTTGTTCTCCAGAAATATAAGTCAGGAAAGCTATGTGTATATTTAAGATTTAATCAATTAGGCCGTTATGCTTTTAGAAAAGACATGACAGATGAAGCTAGAAAGGTAAAATTAGCCAGAGAAGTGGGAATTGGGAGACAAGGAGAGTCCTTGCCAATATTTCCTACTTTGCTTTTCTTAGTACATAGACCAGAATGGTTGGTCAATTCATATAAACCTATAAACCTCCAGTGTATATTTAAACAACTCAATGGATTGTTTTATTGAATAAGCAGATCAATTTGTTGTTTGGTGTTTTGTATTCAGTAACCTATAAAAAGAATCAATTTAACCCTTCAAGTAGATTGAAGTCATCAGAAATTTATCATAAACATACTTAATACATTAAATAATTATTAAGTTATTATAAATCAGTAGTTAGATTTAGAATTTTTTTCCTCTGGCTATTGATAGTGACACTATGAGCACATGTTATATTTATAAATGCATCCAGAA
>NW_012153996.1:63419-69068 GCF_000956105.1 Propithecus coquereli
AACATCAAAATTTGTGGGATGAAGTAAAAGCAGTGCTTAGAAGAAAATTTATAGCATTAAATGCATATATTAGAAAAAAGACAGATTTAAAATTAATAATCTAAGCATCTCTCTTAGGAACCTAGAAAAAGAAGAGCAATACAAGCCTAAAGGAAGTTAAGAAAATAAACAATCCAAATTATCTTTTTTCTAAATCAAAAATCAAGCAATATACAATCAAAGCAAACAAGAAAAATGAACAGACAACAAAAAAACCAAAATATTCTATTCCTGGTTAGAAAACTTGTACACTCAGTAGTGACAAGAGAATGAGGAGAAAGAATATGATTGTTTGAACACAAAGTCATCTTTTCCAAAGGAAATATAATAAAATAAATGCTTTTCTGGGTCAGGCTCAGCATTCAGTAATGCCTTTAAAATGAAAAAAAAAAATGAATTGAAAATGCCCTTAGGGTAAGAAATCTGTTACTTTTTAAAAACAATATGACAATAGACATATCATACTTACATGCCTTTTCTGAGCCTTAATTTTTTCATTTGTAAAATGAGAATAGTTGTTTACCTCATGGAGTTTTTATTAACTGTTGCAAATAGTATGAGTTACCTTATGACCATACCACTTCATACCTTTTTCACTGTATTTCTAGTGGGTTAAAGAGTGGGCCCCCATAAAAAAATATTTGTAAGTCCTAACCCCTGGAAATTATGAACAGGACTTTGTTTGAAAAAAAGTGATAAATATGTGAGGTGATGATTATGTTAATTATCTTGATTTGATCATTCTGCAATGTCTACATGTATCAAAATATCACTAGTTTCTCATACGCATATGTCAATACAATTATTATTTGTCAATTAAAAATAAAATTAAATTTCTAAAAAGGAGTCTTTGCAGATGTAACTATGGTAAGGATGTTGAGATTGAATCATCCTGGATTTAGAGTAAATCCAATGGCAATTGTGCTGATAAAAGAAAGACATAGAAGAGAAGGTGATGTGAAACAGGAAGACACAGAAGAGAAGGTGATGTGAAGAAGGAAGCACAAATTGGAGTAATGCGTCTACAAGCCAAGGAATTCCAAAGATTGTGGGCAATTGCTAACAACTAGGAGAGAAACATGGAACTGATTTGCCTTCAGAGCCTCCAGAAAAAAAGTCGATCCTGTGGACATCTTGGTTTCAAACTGGGAGAAAACAAATTTCTGTTGTTTTAAGGCACCAAGTTTCTGGTAATTTGTTGTGATAGCCCCGGGAAACTAATGCAGTACCTGAGACTGCCAAAGATACTGGTCTTGTGAATGTGGCTCCTGGATTTCAATTTGACCTCTGATACCTACTCCCCAATTCCCCACAGAGTCTCTTTTCTATTCCTATTCTGAATAGCAGCATCTTCACAGGAACATTCTGAGGCCTCCATAAATTTTCATTAATATTCTTTTATTTCAAAACTTATGTGTATTCTTATGATATCACTTTTCTAAGAAGAGTTTTACATAATCTGTGTCTGGTCTAGCACTACCAAGCCCTATCCTGAGCCCCAGCTGTGTCCATTTTGTTCTCTTCCTAACATCTCAAACTCAGTGTAGCGAAAATTGCATTAATTTTCATTCATATACATCTTCTTCTCTCAATTTGCTTCTTCTCATTGAACTCCGTAATTACTGCCCTTATTTTCCCAACTTGTCAGAGTCAAAACCTTATTTTTTTCACATGGCAGAAATACTCTCCAGGGATTAGGGGGATTTGGTGGGGGGGAGGGGTAAATCCGCAATTAAAGGACATGGGGAGCACTGTAGGCGGGAAGCGCATGCCTTTAACTCGCACTTGGGTGAGGCAAAGACAAAATGTAATCATAATGTTTGTACCCTCACAATACCCTGAAATAAAAAAAAAAAACAACTCATTTTTATATCTCATTCTTTCTTATCTTTGCCTTAGAGTCAAACACTAACATCTGAAAATCTCTCCTTTGTATTCGACTCCACTATGTCCCCTTCTATCTAGTCTACTGCTGTCACCTGACAGTAATTATCTCATGCACGTGCTGTTTACTGCAAGGACCTCACATTACCTTGATTGTCTTCAGGCTTGCCACTTCTGCTTCGTTTCTACAGCACAATGAGTGTAATCTTTTCATCATGGCTTTTATCTTCTCCAGCAACCTTCATCGTTTCCAATTATTATTATCTTCAGGATAAATTTACGGTCTTAAATCTCACAGTTAAGGCCCTTCATGGATATTTCCTCCATCAGGTGAGTCCATTCTGATAAATGCAAACTCTGAGTATATTCGCATTGCTGCATTGGAACCCTGGTTGAATATTGCTCACTTGGCCTTCAATACTTGCTTACCTTCTATTAGCCTATCTAAATTCCATACGTCAACTCTGAGTTCAGGTCTAATTTTTCCAGGTTTGTTGTATTGGTCTATTCCAATGGATTTTTTTTATTTCTGCATATTACGGGGGTACAAATGTTTAGGTTACGTTGCCCTTGCTCCCCTGCCCCGCAGTCAGAGCTTCAAGCATGTCCATCCCCCAGATGGTGTGCATCACACTCATTGTGTATGTATATACCTCTCCCCTCTACCCTACTCCCATCTGCCCGACGTCCGATAAATGTTATTCCTATACGTGCACTTAGGCGTTGATCAGTGAAGCCAATTTGATGGTAAGTACATGTGGTACTTATTTTTCCATTCTTGGGATACTTCACTTAGCAGAATGGGTTCCAGCTCTATCCAGGAAAATACAAGAGGTGCTATATCACCATTGTTTCTTATAGCTGAATAGTACTCTATGGTATACATATTCCAATGGATTTTAAGCATACTTTATGTCTTATAACATTTGTACTACTTTGCATTGTTGTTTACAGCTAATGTCTTCATAAATAGATGGAATATTTTAGAGTCTATTTAAAAATTTATCTTCAAAATATCCACAACAAACCCTTTTTATACTACCTGTATTTACTTAGTGTATATTTTTCAATACCTAGCATACTGCATTTTAAAAAATTAACTCTTTGAGTTTAACCTTTATTTAATTGGTGCAAACATTGGTGTGTATATGTGTATATATGCTTATCTGAGGTAGAGAGAAGGCGAGAGAGAGAGAGAAAGAATGCATATAGAACAGAGAAAGCAGTGAAAGGAAAGAAGGTTTGTGTCCACTAACATTAATTATAATAAAAGGTCTGATGACAAATGCCAAAAAGACTACTCTCAGATTTCTTCCTTGGCTCTGAGACACTCCAATTTCACATGCAAAAGCAGTTCTGTCTAACTGTTTGGCAGATTGTTTGAGCTGGAATTAAATGTGCACAGCTGGTACCATCTGCTGCAAATTCTTTAATTCTTGTTATCTCTTAAACAGCTTTTGGTTTTGTCTTATTCATAATTCATTTATGGAGGATGAGGAAGACCTATTGGGGTCTTAATATTGTGTAATGGATGCATCACTGGTTCTCAGATTGTTAAACCATAGTAGACTCTGGTTTGTTAATGTTGGCTAAGTGTCTTCCAAGCTTTACTGATAACCAGACTGGTCTCTGAACTAAAATCAAGGTCAGTTTTGGACAGTCATATAGAATAGCTTCTTAAGATTATATAATGTGGTAATAAGAGTATTTCAAATATTTCTCTTTACATTTTATCACTTTTCTTTAATTTCTTTTCTTTATTATTTTACAGTTAAACTCTAGAACTTTTGTATCATAATTTCCTATCCAGGAGCCAAAGCCAGAAACCTAGGAGTTATACCTGATTCCTCCCTTTCCCTCATTTCCTTCCTCTTCTGTTTTCTTGCCATCTCCCAAATCATTGTCTTCTTATGAATCTCATTATCACTGACTTTGTGCATGCCCTCAACACTTTATCCCCAGCTAAATTCAATACACCCTCCACTCAGGAGTGATCTGTCTAAAACGTAATTCTGATCATTTTACCCCCTTAATTAATATTCCCCAATATCTTTACACTTCCTTCAAAATATATTGAAAAAATATGTGCATTGCTACTAAGTACTACTGCTTCCTTTCTCTGACATCTGTCCCCTCACTTCTGTTTCCACTTTTCCTAGAAAACTCCAGAATAGACTTCAAACCAAAATTCAGATAACTTTTTTTCTTTTTGCACAACTTTTTTATATTTTTTTTTTATCTGAGCAAAATGACCTTCTTTATTCCTGTGAGAACTTGCACATAATCCTGTTGGAACATTTATCATAATGTATTGTCATTTTTATCTGTTTAGTCTTTGTATTAATATTTGAGGTACAAATAGGCAGAGAATGTCTTTTTTCGCTAAAACTGCACATACTAGTTCAGTACTATGTAATATTAGACATTTGATAAATTATTGAATGAATGAAAAACTAGCTCTGTAGTGAAATTGACAGGAAAGAATTCAATTCACAGTGGATAGAGATCTCCTTGTAAATGCAGGCAAAAATTTTTTATCTTGTAATATACACATGAATAAATATTAAAATCACTTTTTTCTCATTTTATTTTTAAATTATCCTCAAGTAATTTGACCTGAACCAATTAAAGGTTTTAAACACCTTTAATCAATGGATATAAGGGCAGCCAAGGCAACTACTTGGGCTGCTTGTACCTAAATTTAGTTTGGTATCGACAGAACTCCTGCTGGTTTGTTCGCTTCACTTGCTACTCTGTACAGAGGTGAACATCTGGCTTTTGCTTTAGTCTGACATTTGTCTGATCTGGCATGGATAAGATATATTATGTTCAGGGCACCCTGCTTAAGTGCAGGGAAAAAAAGTATGAGGAAGCTTGGTCAAGGCAATAAAGTGTGTAAGTTTCTATTCAGAATATTTGAGAAGATAGAACATGTAAGGAGAAAATACACAGGCAAATACAGCAAGTTTTCTGGTATTGTCGAAATCCTGTTGAAATCCTTTCTATTTGTAGTAGGTGAGATGCCTACTGGTCATTCTACAAAATGCTAGAGAGAGTTGTTATGACAGTATCACTAGTTTTTGGCAGATCAAGATTTTGCTTTTAGTTAAATTCCAATAGTGCTGAAAGATACTCTTTCTGAAAGTAACAACTGGATTTTTCTGAGCCATAAATGGGTGAAATTTTCAGTTTTCCTGTCCATGAAAATGATTGGGGGAACTTATTACCAGATATCCAGGCCACATCCCAAGTCTGAATCAAAAGGAATGGGACCAAGGCCTCTGCATGTTTAAATTCTCCTTTTAGCCGAAATTAGAAAAGGACACTGAATTTCACATGGGTCAGTTTTCCAGGGAACATAGGATGCACGCCCAGGTTTACCTAAGCAAGCTTCCGGATGCCAGGGGCTATTTAATGAATGCAAAAACCGGTGTAAAAAAATGTGAAACCCAAGGAAAACATACCTGCTGTTATAATTAACTATGCCCTCTAGACTAAAAAGCTGATTTTTTTCTCAATACAAATTATAAAATTGGATCTTTGACATGCTGTCATAATATCTGAAAATTATACTAATCAGCCAACACATGTGGAGATCCTGGGCAAGCTAGGGCAGGAAGGGACAGGGAGAAAGAGATGATGTTAAATTGTTGATAAGAAAGTTCATCTGCTGTTCAAATAAACAGTTATGAATCAATTATTTGGCTATACTTAGATGTAACTTGC
>NW_012153996.1:81443-84562 GCF_000956105.1 Propithecus coquereli
GGAATTAACATATTAATATAATAGAAAGTTCTACATGGCTACAACATAGGAATGCAAAGAAGAGAAAGTGAATATCTCTTGACATTTTATTTTTTGACAAAGTGTTGTCACATAACCTTTATTCAAATACTGAATTTTTGAGATTTTGTCTTCTAATTTGTCTCTTTAATTTTGAATGCACAATGAAATTATAAATATCGACAAATATGGATTTGAGATGGAGGTCCACAAAGTTTAATGGGAAAGAAAAGATAAGGGTAGGAAGAACAATGTAGAGATTAAAAGTCTAAATTATGTTAAAGCTCAGGTAGAACAGTGGGAGGACATAATTGGAAAACTAGGACAGTTGAAGTAGATGAAGTAGTTCAGTGGGTAATGACAATGTCTAAGATGTGGCCATGAAGACACATACAGTCATGCACCATATAATGATATATTAGTTGAGATAGACCAAATATACAAAGATGGTCAAATAAGTTTATAATATTATATTTTTACTATAACTTTTCTATGTTTAGATATACAAATTCTTACCATTGTGTTACAATTGCCTATGGTGTTCAGTACAGTAACATGCTGTGCTGGTTTGCAGCCAAGGAGCAATAGGCTATACTACATAGCCTACATGTATTGTAGGCTGTATCATTTAGGTTTGTGTAAGTATACTTTATGATGTTCACACAAGGGCAAAATCACCTAATGACGCATTTCTCAGAACATATCCTTATTGAGTGATATATTGAGTGTAGTTGAAGTTGAAGAAAATAAATTCTTTTCCTAAATATAAAGAGGTTGCAAACTGAGAAATCAGGGTGTTAGGAGGATCATCTACATAGATATTGATTCATCCAGAGATATGGAGAACCTGGAGTAGAGAACATGGTTTTTATTAAAATAAGGGGAAGGACACTGGTTGCTGAGTTGGTTGTTGAGAGTGATTTAACAAATGTGGACACAGAGGGTCACGTGCAGATGATGGTACACACCATCCACAGAACAGGAAAGGTGTTTCTTTTGTTTTCATAAATCATAACTTGCAGGAGTAATGAACGTTCTAGAAGATATGTTGAAGTCAGAAGATCAAGCCTATATTTTGATATTGAAGTATGATTTATGAGGATTCTCCAGTGGAGTAAACACTTACAATATAGAAAGTATTTATAGGCTAATCATGGAGTACTTTCATATTTTTATTATATGACTATATTAAGTTATTGAAATATGATTTGGTCTTTAGTATATCCAAATCCAAATATTTGTTTTGTTATTATTGATTCGTTCAGCACATAGAATTTTATGTATACCACTTAATAAAACTATTAGGAATGTCTTGGTTGTTCATCTGTAAAAGGAATATAAATATTATTTATTTATATGTCTTTATGAGGATTATGTTGAATAATATATTTAAAGAGCATAACGTAATACATGATATTGGACAATATTAATCAGGATTTTTTTTATTGAAGGAAGGAAATGTTTAAGACTTGGCTTAAACAACAGAAATTTATTTTCTCACAGTTCTGGAGGCTGGGAAGTTCAAGATCAAGGTGCCAGTCAATTTGATTTCTGGAGAAGGCATCTTCCTAGCTTGTAGATGGCCACATTTTTGCTATGGCCTTTCCTCAGTGTGTGCATTCGAGGGAGAAAAAAAAGAGAGATATGTATCTCTCCCTCTTCTTACAAATCCATCAGTCCTATTGGGTTAGAATTCTACCCTTGTGACCTGATTTAACTTTAATTTCCGTGTCTCCAAATATAATCACATTAGGTGTAGGGCTTCAACATACGAATTTGGGGGAAGACACAATTGAGTCCATAGCACCCAGTATAACCTAAAGTAGTACACATAGTTCTAAAATAAAATCCAAACATAGTTTGTTTTACAAAGGAAATAAAATAAAAATATAGCTATTTAAAAGCAACATTTGTCTGTCTTAGTATAACAGTTGTATTTTAAGCATATAAACTGTTAATATAATAATTTTAATTGTGTGTTTCTTAGTTAAGTTCCTTTCTCTGATAAAAAAGTGAACCCTAAATCAGAATCAAATGTAGATAAACCTTATTTATATACTAATAATGACTTTTATTACTTTTAAATTTTGTAAAAAAATGATGGGGGAAAATAATTTCTTTTCTACAGTGCTGATTATATATCCATGTCAGGAAAAAAACTAGAAACAAATAAATTTAATTATGTTTCTTTAAGCTGAATTAACGAAACTGAAATTCAAGAGCTGTCCATAATAAATTATATATAAAAGGAATTTAAAAATATTGTAAGCCAAGTTGAATATTGTTAATATGTTATGTAATATGGAGATATTTATCAGATTCTGAGATAGAAAAAGCATTTTAAACAAAAAAAACCATGGGAAACATAAATAGATTGACATACATTTATGACAAGAAAAATTCTCATGTCAAAAATATCAGAAGCAAAACTAAATTACAAATAAAACCTTTACAACCAATTTTACAGGAAATCATTATCTTATATATATATAGCATTCTTATAAGTCAATAAGAAAAGCGATAGGGAGACAATTATATGAAAAAGTTTAACCTTTTGCATAACTTTAAAAATGCCAGTTAATAAAAATGGAAATTGATGGGGAAAAAACGGGTTATATCATCAACAGTATGTCTTTTTGTTTGTTTGTTTTTCACTTTTTACTTGCTGTGATAAAAAAAAATACTACTACTGTGGAAAATATTGTCAAAAAATGAAAATGGTTGTCTCAGTCACAAAAAGAAACTATAAATTGACTGAGATCTTTGAAGGATAATTTAGTAAAAGTTACTAAGCACCTGAGTGTGTTTTTCTACTTTTATCCAATAAACAATTCCAGAAATCTATCTTATAGAAGCAGAAACACACACACATATTTATATACCTAGATGTTCATTAATTTCCTTAACTTAAGAGAAAGGAAATGAACTAAGTATCCGTTACTAAAGATTGATGAAATGAATTGAGGTGTATTTATGATAGCATACAATCCAACCATTAAAATAAAATTTAAAGGAAAGTTGGTAACATAATACAATAAAACTAAGTTGATTTTAAGTTAAAATAATGAAGTATATACCATTTCAAATTTAGTTTGAAGAGA
>NW_012153996.1:84612-85250 GCF_000956105.1 Propithecus coquereli
AGAAATTGCCCCAAAATACAGCACATATTTTCTGTACTTAAATCATTTTGATAATTCAAACAGAAGGCATTAACATCACTTTCTGTGTGGTTGATCATGGATCTCTGATAGGACTCCTGTGCTTTGGTTGCTAAAAAATTGAATTTCCATTGCAACTCAACTCTTATAAATAGTTTAGGGATCTCTGACTTGTTTATTTTTCACTCTCATTTTGTCCCTGGTTCTACATGACCTTATAAGGCATTATTCAGAAATTACTTTGCTCTTGACTTTGTATAATTCCCATCTAACCAATGTGCACTTAATAGCTTTTGAGAGATTTATTTTAAAGAACTTATTTTTTGCTTATTTTTGTTTTTCTGAAATTTATTTTTCTTTTTACAACACAATATCAGCTTTTGCTTTAACTGCTTTTGCTTTATCATATCTTGACTTCCTTTCTAGTTATTACTTCATTTTTATTGTCTGTGGTCTTTATAGAACTTTCTGTCGAGGTTTATGAGTATCCCTAGTCATATATGAGCCCACGACCTATCTTTCTTCATTGCTTTCATTCATTCACTTTGTTCATTTGTTAATTTACTTTAGATACTTTAAATCTTAAGTAGAGTGTTACAAAGGCTGAAAAATAGTTAGAG
>NW_012153996.1:86940-89481 GCF_000956105.1 Propithecus coquereli
AAAAGAAAACCCAAGTGCCTGGGAGTTTTTGCCCCACCTTCTCCAGCAGGTGGCTCATTGCCAATGCTTTGCTGGTGTGGGAGTATGAAAACCCAGCTCCTTTGTGTCAAGATGGACTAACTTTGATGTGTAATTTATATTTCAGTGTTTCTCAAGGGATTAGGCTAAATCTGAGATTTCACCTGAAATTGCAACCTTGCTTAGCTCCTTTCCTTTCTTTGCTGTACCTTGCCAAGCCATATTGGAGCCAGAAGCAAAATGAAAATTGTGTGTTCATTTGTATACTTGTCAAAGTATTTTCCCATATTTTAAACCAAGTATACGAAGTTAATATAAGCTTTACAATAAAAAATAAAAATTTATAAAGTCCTGTTGTTCAGTCTCTTTGCATGTCATTGTCATCTGTCATAAACCTACTTGGCAGGTTGGCTGGAAACCTTGGGCTGATTGTTTCTCAGTTGCACAGAGTTATAAAACAAAGAATAGCCTGTCTTTATTTTAAAAATTAACATTTTGTTCATCATGGCTTTTTTGAATTCAATTTTTATTTATGCAGAAGATGGCATTAAAATATAATTTATCTTGATTACTGAGTTTTATGGCACTCCCCCTATATTTTACATTTCAGGCTAGTTCCTCACTTGCCTCACCCTAATCCAGGCTCTGCTTCCCCACCTCGCTTTTTTGATTTCTACTGGGAACATTTCCATTATAAACCATTTGGATTAAAATCTTTCTTAATGTCTGTCCTGTAAGAACTTGGTTCAAAATAGTGAGTAAACACAACTTTGATTAAGTTACAGATTGTGGAACTTTGGCCAGTATCATTTCTATGACAATATGCTTTGCCCTGTATTTTGGTTTGTTTTGTGCTGTTATAACAGAATACCATAGACTGGGTAATTTATAAAGAACAGAAATTTATTTCTCACAGTTCTGGAGGCTGGGCAGTCCAAGATCTAGGCACCAACGGATTCAGTCTTTTGTTTTCAAGATGGTGCCTTTTTGCTGGGTCCTCTGAAGTGGAGGAATGCCGTGTCCTCACATGGTAGAAGGCAGAAGGGGAAAAATCCACTCCACCAACCCCTTTGTAAGGTGATATTACATAAGCACCTCTCATTAGGCACCTCACAGCACTGTTGCAATGGAGATTAAGTTTCCAACATGTGAATTTGGCGGTCATATCTTATAAAATAATTATTCTTCTGCTGTTTAAGGTTGCTTTAAATTTATACATTTGGTTAAGTCATACAAGAAATAAATTCATCTTTTTATCCAATTTACATTAATTGTATTTTGCTTTTACATAAAACTCAGTGCTTCTATTTTTGTCCTCATGAATACTATTAGTTATATACAGTTGAACACAATATTGTTTTACATTCTATAATTTATATTTCTAAAGCAATCATCTCATTGTAAGTAAACATTTACTGATTTAAAATCTTAACTACCTTAGACAGTATTAGAAACAAACAAACATTTGCTGTTAGTCAAGTTGGGACATTTTATTTCAATGTAAAAATCTAGGTACATTAAAAAGACAAATTCATTTTTACCAATTACATACAAATAAAACCTATCATACCAACTCATGTGATAATATAGTTTAGATTTGTGTCATTAAATAAGAACAAATAAATCTGCTATCTTTGGAGGAATTTGAGATCCCTTTCAGGAACTGTGTCTATTCTTAAATGAGATTGATGGAATAAAGTAAAATATGTTTGACTTATTTAAATTTTTTGGTCATATGAAACCAATTAATCAGCGTAAGTGAATTTTAAATATTTTATGTAGCTAAAATGCCATATTAAATTATACATTTTAAACTGAGAAGACCCTGTGAGCTTTTTATATAATTCAAGCCATATACAAGTGGGGGGACTGAGGCTTTCCAGAAGGAGACCAAGGGACACAGGGACGCAGCTTGCTGGAGATGTCAAAGTACAGGGTGCCTCACCACGCCCACTAGGGGGAGTTGCAGCATTTGATCATGGTAGCATGGAGCTTGCCATAGGTTGAACCAGGACAGCCAGGAAAACTTTAGTGGAATTTGTCTGAATCTTCTAAGACTTTATCTCTTGTTTTTATACCATTCATTGACTAAAATTTTCAATGATTTCTTTGTTTTGAAATATTAACTTAATGACTATCTTTCAAATTGGTTCTATTTTCTTATTTATTAATCTAATCCTGAGCTAATACTGATTAATTAATCTATTTATTCTCTTAATAGAGGTTTATTTCATGGCTTCTCTGTGTTAGACATTGTACTATTACTGCAGAGACTAACAAACAAACAAAGTAAGGCAAAGTTATTACCTTCAGGAAATTTACAACCTTGTGAAAGAAAAATGGGAAAAAAGAAACCCAGTAGATTACAATAGAGCATTACTAATGCTGTGGTGGGTGACTGCAGATCTCAATGACAGCATACTCAAGAGAATTTTTTCAGGGTAAAGAAAATATCTTTAATTTGAAATTTAAAATATAAGTAGAATGTATCCATGCCAAGTTGGGTTGATGACTGGGGGGAGG
>NW_012153996.1:92771-108322 GCF_000956105.1 Propithecus coquereli
AAAAAAAAAAGAGCTTTATATTTGTTCAAAGGCCCACAACAGGCCAGAGCACAATATTTGTTATCTATGGCAGAGAATGTTGGATGTTCAGTAAGTCCATATTCTCTTTCTCTAGCACGGAATTGGTCCTAGCCAAGGGATATATTTCCCAGTCTCCTTTTAACAGTGTGTTCCTGGAGAGCAATTCTAAGGAGTAAAATGAGTGTATGTGCTTCACCTCTCATCTAGCAGTTTTAAGAAGCAGGAGAGGGAGAGGTAACTTTTATTCTGTCTTCTGGATGCAGAAGGCTGGATGCAGAGGACTTTGAGAACCCTGAGGATGTGAGTACTGAGATGGAAGGGGCTCTTATTTCTGAAAAGCCACCTATCGACCTGGAACATACATTACCTGAATTACATGCCATGTGAATAATAAATAAGCTGCTATGTAAGTTATAGATACATAAATTTGGAGGCTTGTTTCAACCCTTAGTGTCAACCATACTAATATATTTGCTATAAAGAAACTAAGTAGTATTTTAATATTATAGATGGATAAATATAAAATCATTTAAATAGATAATGTAATTCTCAAGAAATACTACAATTAGCTATTAACCATTACAGATGTATAAATTTAAAAGGAGTTTCTTCCCTTTCACCTCTTAATAGAGTGAAAAGTTTGTTAATAATGCATGTTTGCGATGGTGTGAGGGAAAAGTTGGGCTTCTTGTATACTGTTAATGAGATGCTAATAACTATATTTTTCAATAGAAAATTTTGTAGAATTTAGCAAAAAATATAAATATTCATAAAATTGACCCAGTAATTATTTCTAGCATCTGTCCTTGATAGAGTAATTCTTCAAATATTTTATATTGAGGACAAATATATCTACTGCAACTTTGAAACCTGAAAAATGAATATACTCATCATTATTGAAATATATAAATAAAATACAGCAACTTTTTACAATGTCATACTATATAATAATAAAGAAATAAGGTAATTGTCTATAAATAGATATTAAGAATTTGCCAAGGCACATTATTAGATAAAATAAGCAAATATGCAATATAATTCCTTTATGTGAATTCACTCTATCTCTATAAATGAGTAGTAAAATGTTGGAGACATGCTTGACATGCTTCAAACAATTATAAGTGTTTGCCTCAATAGTAAATTGTTTTCTTAAACAATATAATTTTCTGTTATATGAAAAATTTACAAGAGTATTTCTACGGTCTGAATGTTTGTATCCCCTCAAAATTCATGTATTGAAAGTTAATCACCAGCGTGATGTATTAGGATGTGGGGCCTTTGGGAGGGAATTAGGTCATGGTGGCAGAGCTCTCATGAATGAGATTATTGCCCTTATAAAAAAGGCCCCAGAGGGTTATCTTCCTTTCCCAGTGTGTGAGAACACAGCAAGAAGGTGCTATCTATAACCTAGAAAGCAAGCCCTCACCAGACATCAAATCTCCTGCCACCTTGGTCTTGAACTTCTCAGCCTCCAGAACTGTGAAAAATAAATTTTTTGTTATTTATAAGCACCCAGTTCATATTTTGATATAGCAGTCTGAATGGACTAAGACAAACATATTCATGTGTCATAATGCTACAAATGTAAAGCCCTTAGATTCATAATCTTAATATCTTCTATAATAACTTTTATAAAAAAAGTTTCACTCTTCAAGACATTCTGCACCTTAAGAGTAACCTATATAATTCAATAGTGACAAAGATTTTATAAATAGGCAAGGAAAAATATTGTAACTAAAATGAAACTCATGGATAAAATTCATTATTGAATTTAATAGATTTCTTATATTTAATTATTGCTAATCATTATTGATTATTACAACATATTTTACATTAAAATTAGTCATATCTTTTGCCTTTGGTGTTCTCGCTGCATCATTTAATGAAAGTGATGGAAAAGTTAATGGACATGAATTTTCAGCAAATAATATATTTAGTTATTATTATGATGTCAATGATCTGTTTTGTTGAATATAGACCAAATATTTGCACTTGGATGTGGATAGAAAGTCTGAAATAGCACATATGTGTTTCTCTTCACATTTAAAGATTTTCAGTTATGGCTCATACATCCTTTAATAATAAATCAACATTTCTATAGCAATCAATGGTGGTGGTGTGCATTCATCTATATTTTAGTAGATGTTGTTTTTCAGATTATGGTACAAATAATAACACAAAATATTATTTTTTCTATGGTTCAATAGCATAATCAAAGATCTTTGACAATATTTGCAGAAAAATCAAAAAGCATTAGAATCAAGTTTTATTTTCACAGTTAATAAGTTATTTCTCAAAAGCCAATTTTTTTCTAAATTCATATATTTCCACAATTTAAAATTTTTTTTTTATTTCAGGAAATTATGTGGATACAAACATTTTGGTTACACGTTATGACTTTGCCAAATCCCAACCATGATTTAAGACATGCCCTTTCCCCCCTACAACGCTCACTGTGTCCATTACACAATTTAAAAATTTAAGCTCACAGGTTTCAGTTCAGCCATTAGTCAGTGATGATAACAATACTGGCAGACATTTAGTGACTGGCCAACATTCACATAGTCACTTATTTTGTAAGTCAGATCTAGAACTCAGACTTTCTGATTTTCATTCCAGCATTTATTTCTATTATATGTATTTCTGAATATATTTAAGTAAAAATACTATGAAAATATATGAAAGAGTATAAGCATATATTTAATAATTGATTAACCCTAGTAAAATCATGATAATTTATATATTTTACCTTGCCTCATGAAATGGACAACCGTGTGTGTGTGTGAGTGTGTGTGTATCTGTGGGCTAGCTTTTGAATATTGAGTTGTTGCTGCCTCATGCATTTACTTGGCCTCAGAACTGGTGATACTAGCAGCCAAATACATGAAAAAAAAAAAAAAAAGGCCAAAAACAGCTAGTCTTGTTTGAGAGAACAAACTATAAAGTACATAAAGAACTAACTCCACAATTATTTTTTCATATTACTTTGATTAAAAATATAAGCAACTAAACAATTCTTCTGCTTATTTCATTATAGAAACATATATAATTATCTTGGACTTATTAATCTGCAGTTTCATTCTTTTCTTTTTCTCTATGCACACATTCTTTATAGTGTCCTTGACACATGTAGCTTTAGTTATCGCTTTTGTGGATTGCTTCTACACTTGCTTCTCTCTTCCTAACTTCTCTCCTCACAACTAAATTCTTTTCTATCTTTATACTACTTACATGTTGCCAGAAACCATAAATGTAGCATGCTTGAATTTATTCACCAACTTCGTCTTCCAAATATATTTGTTTTCTTCATTTGCCATTTTTGTTCATGGCATCACAATCTTTCCAGTAATTCAGACTCGAGAACCAGTTTGTTGTTAGTTACCCATTCAATTCAATTAACATACAGTGAATGGCTTTCATGTTCTAAGCACTGCAAAATGCCATGATTTATAAACCACATTCTGTCATGTAATTTTCAATCTAGTGGGGCAGAGAGACAACCAAAGAGACATGATCCTATGAAATAATACTATAGAAATATCTAGTATGATATGATCAAATATTAAATAGAGGAAAGCATATACCAAGAACTTCTAATTAATTGGGGAAAATGAGGAAAGGCAAGAAGAGATTGAGTATAAACTAGGAAAAGCTTCTGGAGAAGGTGATGCAAAGTGCTGGCAATTGTATCACTACAAGATTCCTTCCTTCTGTTCTGCATTCCACAATTTAATGAGACAATTCTACTTGAGGCTTTCATGACCTGCGGAATACACTGTTGCAATAGTATCTATCAAAGACTCCTTTCCTATTGTTTCTATTTTATTTCTGCCTACCTTTTCACAAAATTGTCAATTGCTGCTCATCTTGGTATTTTCTGCATTTCTGCTCTTGATGTTCCTTTCCTAGAAAACTTGAAACATTTTCTATTACTTAAGAGTTTGTTCCTCAATCCACAGACTGGACTCAGACTTAGGTCCCACAAGTCTTCACATGCTCGAAGGTTGCACTGTTCCAAATGTCACCAGACATGTGTCTATCCAGTGTCAATTTAAGGCATATAAAATTAAGCATAATTATAATTTTTTTTCTTTAGTCACACTAGCTACATTTCAAGTGCTTAATAGCTACATGTGGCTAGTTGCTTCCATATTGGATAGCACATGTATAGGACGTTTTCCTCCTCACAAAAGTGCTATTGTGTAGTTCTGCTCTAAGTTCTCACGAAATTAAAATAATTTTTCTTTCCTCTACAACCCTCGCATCCTCACCTACACACTTTTGCTCCCTCTTATTTTTCTTTCGAGAATGTCTTTTTTCCCATTTCTCCTTGTGTAAGTGGCATTCATTCTTCAAGAACCAGTTCACCTGCTTTCCCATTCATGAAATTTTCCCTGACTCCAATGTTTAGAAGTGATGTTATCATTACTTAATGTTTACAATTTACCTGTGTCCCTTTGACACTTCTCACTTTAAACCTTGCATTATAGATATCTGAGTACATGTTTTACATACTCCACTAGACTATAGTCCCCCATATTCATTTCTTTTTGCATTTTCCACAACATCTAGCACATCTTTCACATAGTGTCAAACATTCATTAAATGATTAATTTTAGTTGAGTCCAGTTCCTTGATTTATATAGTTAGAGTTCATATTTATATTTTTTTAATCCTGAGAAAAAGATTTGGAAAGCAAATACCTGGAGGCTTAATAGAAAATATCTGGAGGGTTGTAATGCTATTACTTTTATGTATTTGAACAAAGATAAAATGCTAAGAAATATAATTAACACATCATCTCTCAATTAAAGTACCTGTAATTAATTCAGTCTTTGAGAGGTTTAGCAAAATCCCTATTGGCAGAAACTAGTAGCATTTTTTTTTAATCAGGCAAGACATAGATTCAGTCAATATTTTATTCTACTTTGACATTTATTTTCAAAATATTGAAAATCCAAGGCTTTTCCAATCTGATTTTCCATATAACATCTTCTCTTCTCACAATATTTTTTAATAAGGTAGCCTTGTGTTTTCAGAATTTTTTTCTTATTTTAAAAGTAGTGTCCCATATAGATAACTTCAGTCATAAAAATATTTAAAAATAAAGATTTCAATGATCTGAATTATTTCTTAAAACATATGGTTCACAGTTGAGAAATTGAGGTGTGCAATAAATGTAATTTAATTTTCCTATAACTAAACCATATCAAGTATGAGTCGTTTTTCTACCATGTATTAGATATGCAATCACTAATAGTTCAGGATTTTTTCATCTTAACAGAGGCTTTGTGTAAATTCTGGAGGGTTTAGAAAGGGTGAAACCATGTCTGAGAGAGAGGTGGTGGTTCTGGATGCATGAGCTTGAGAAGTCCCATCCACTCTGGTGTTCCTACCTTCCTATCTGACACCAGTATATTTGTCTATATTAGTTGCCTCTGTGCCTTGCTTTGTCCCTAACCAAAAGTTTCTCCGTTTTTGTTCACTCTTTGCTTCATGTATGTCCCTCTCAGGGACACAGGAAACATTCTACTCTTTCAGTCCCACTGTGTGGCCATCCATTGTATTTTTTAACTCCGGAATTTCTTTTGATTTTTTCAAATTATTATTTGAATTTCTTTGTTAACTATCACTGATACATTATTGAATTGTTTTTCTGTGTTTTATTTAAGTTTATTGAGCTTCATCAAAATATTATTTTGAATTCCTTATCTGAGAAGTCACACTTCTCCAATTCTCTAGAATCAGACACTGTCATCTTATTTAGTTCATTTTTGTGATGTTATATTTCTCTGAATATCCTTAATGCTTGTGGACATAAATTAATGTTTGGGGATTGGAGAATTAGGTATTTATTCCGGTCTGTAGAGTTTTGCCTTGTTTATACCCATCCTTCTTCAGAGGGCTTTCCAGTAACTCACAGGGGATTGAGTTTCCTAAGCCTGTGATCACTACAGATATTTCAGCACTAGACAACACCCTAAGCCAAGGTATGCTGCAGGTCTCTTGAAAACTTCAAGGTCTCCAAACCTGATGGACTTGGAGAGGATCAGGGAGAGGGTCCTCCGTTCCCAGGTGAATTCTCTCACTCACTTACTTCTCTTTCCCCCAAGTGGAAGGAGTCTCTCCATGCTGTGCTGCCTGGAGTTGAGGGAGGAGTTATGCAGGCACTCGCATGTGTGCTACATCTGGCACTATGCTGGGTCACACCTGAAGCCCACAGCCTTCCAGATCAGAGCAGCCCTTGGGCTTGCCCAGTGCCTGTGGCTACTACCGCATGATAGCCACTGATATTTATTCAGGGCCCAAGGACACTTTGGCCAGCTGGTGGTGATGCTGGCCTGGACTTGGGTCCATCCTGCAGGGAGTAGATTCCCATCTGGTCCAGGGTGAGTCTAGAAGCACCATCCGGGAGCACCTGCCTAAAATTAGGGGCCAAAGATTTCTTCCTGGTGCTATTTTACTATGGCAGGGCTGGTAATGGGTTTTGAGGCAAAGTTTCCAGCACACTTTTCTCTGCTTTCCCCAAGTGTAATTCTCTTTCTGTGTGTGCTGCCTAGAGTTGAGAGGGGGTGTTACAGAAACTCCCATGCCCACTGTACATGATGGCATGCTGTGTTGCACTAAAAGCCTATAATCTTCCAATCAGAATAGTGCCAGGTCTTTCCCAAGGACTGCAGTCACTGTGGCTTGCCTGCCACTAAAATGTATATAGGGCTGAAGGCCACATTTGTCAGCTGGTGGTGAAGCTGGCCAGGAGTTGGGCTCTTTCTGCCCAGGCAGCGGATTGTCTTCTGGTTTGGGGGAAGTTTAAATATTCCTTCTGTAGGTACCAGCATAGAAAACAGGGTTGAGGGGTTCCTCCAGGTGCTGTATTTTACTGTGGTGAGACTGGTACTAAGTGTCAATGCAAAGTCACACACGTCCATCTCTCTCTCCCAAGCAGACAGAAACTTCTTTGAGCTGCACTGCCTGGTGTTGGGGGAGGAATTATTTAGACACTGTGAAACTTCTTCCTATTCTCATTAATGTATCTTTTCGTTAGTGTATTTTTTCTTTTATTATGCTAAAACCAGGTATTGTGATAACTTGCCTGATTTCTTTAGGTTTTATGAAGGTGATTCCTGAGTGAATAGTTGTTCAATTTGATGTTCCTCCGAGTGGATAATTGCTGGAATGTTCTATGCCACCATCTTGCTCTATCCTCCTTAGATGTAAATTTTTAAATTTATCTTTCAAGATAAATATGTGCAAATAATTATCTAAATGCTAATGCTATTAGAAGGTATATTCTAATTTTATGAACATATCACTTCTCAAGATTTTTTAACAGTGACATTATTGAGGAAATTTATTTCTTTTGAGAGAGGAAATCTCTCAACATAATAACTATAAACCAAAAGGTGATTATATCTTAAATAAATAAATATAAAATATGAAATAAGAAAATGTGAAATTATATGTTCATTTTGTCTGTGGATTTATAAGACTAAATTGTCACTTGCATTAAAATGACTATTTGATTCTGCCAGAAAGGAAAGTGTTTCCCCTGAACTAACTGTTAAATTGAATTAATACACTAATCAATTTTATTAGCACCTTATAGTTGTGATGTGTATTTCTAATATTTTGGATAATCTGGAAACAGTGTATTTCCACTACAATTTTTATGGACAGATGCTTTGTCTTTGACTATAGAAGGCAATTATGACAATGAAAGAAATTGAAAAACAAAACAAAACAATGACCTCATCTCCCATATTGCTATTCTCCACCTGGTGCTGTGGAATGGATATTGCACAGGAGTCAAAGTATATCTGCTGCTTCAGATGAAATTCACCTCTTATCTAAAGCATATAAATATGTAAAGAGAAGGTTTATTTCCAAACAGTGAGTTCCTTCATTTTTACTCTATGTCATACTGTGTTGAATGCTGAATACATTTTTTAAAAATAGTGACTAAAGACCTGTTCTTAAAAATCTCATGGTATATTGGAGAAAACTGACATGATAATAGACCATTATGATCAAGTGTAATGCTTATAATTATAGGGTAAACGCAGTGCTATAAGAACACAGATCACATTAGTGATATATTGCCTGGAAGAGTCAGTTAAAGTGATACTGAAACTGCTTAGAGAATAATGACAATTATCTTCTTTATTGTTGTTGCAGGAGTCAAGGAAGAGCATCACAGGGAGAAGACAGCACATGGAAATGAAGAAGAATGAAATGTCATTTCGGATTTTGTGTTACTTGGAAATTATATTTGTGCCAAAAAGGTATTGAATATTTTATTTGTGTAGTTCATTTGTTCCCTTTCATTTAAATAATTTTAAAGAAAACCTGAATTTTAATAGTTTTATTGAGATATAATTCACATACCATAGAATTTATCCATTTAAAATGTATAATTTGGTGATTTTTAGTATATTCAAAAACGTGTACAACCAACACCACAATTTAAGAACTTTTCTTCAGCTCAAAAAGAAACCACATGTAACTTTAACTATTACCTTCCTATTCCCTTGTCCCACCCCACTCCTGCCCTAAGCAACCATTAATCTACTTTCTATATATTTTCCTACTCTGAAATTTATATAAATGGAATCACATAGTAAGTGATGTTTTGTAACTGGGTTCTTTAGATTAGTATAATGTTTTCAAGTTTCATCTGTGTTGTAGCATGTATCAATACTTCATTTCTTTTGTGGCTGAATTATGTTAGATTGTATGAATATACTACATTTTTTCTCATTTCATCCATTGATGGACATTTGGATTGTTTCGAGCTTTTGACTATCATGAATAATGCTGCTATTATATAAACATTTATATAGAAGTTTCTATGTAGATGTATGTTTTCATTTCTCCTGGGTGTATAAGTAGGAGTGGAATTGCTGGGTCACATTGTAACTGTATGTTTAGTCTCCTGAGGAAATTCCAGACTGTCTTCCAAAGTAGCTGGACCATTTCGCATTCTCACCAGCAGTGAATAATATTTCCAGTTTATCCATATCCTTTTCAGAAACTGTAGTTATCTGATTTTTAAAATTTTAGCCATTCTAGCAAGTGCAAAGTGTATATCACTGTGGTTTTGATTTGCATTAAAATTTTTTTTGCTGTTGTAAAGTTTATTTTGTGTGATAATAGTAAGGCCAATCCAGTTTTCTGTGGTTGCTGTTTGAATGTTATATCTTTTTCAGCCTTTTACCTTTCATCTACTTTTGTCTTTGAATCTAAAATGTCTCTCCTATATACAACATATATTTGATAATTTTAAACAATCTAGCCTAGCATTCTCTGCCTTTTGATTGGATTGTGTAATTCATTCACATTTAATGTTATTATTAATACACTAGATTTATCTCTCCCACTTTAGATTTTATTTTCTATATGTCTCATGTCTATTTTGTTCCTCTATGCCTCCTTTACTGCTTTATTTTACTTTAAATAATGATTTTCTATTGTAGCATTTTAATTTCATGTGACGGTTAATTTTATGTGTCAACTTGACTGGGACATGGGGTACCCAGATATTTGGGTAAACATTAGCCTGAGTGTTTCTATGAGGGTGTTTTTTTAGATATGACTAACATTTGAGTCCATCAACTGAGTATACCAGACTGCCCTCCACCACTGATGGACTGGGCCTCACCCAATCCCCTGAAGACATGAATAAAACAAATAAGCTGAGTAAAGGAGTATTTATTTTCTCTCTGCCTGTCTTCAATCTTAGACATCGGTCTTCTCCTATGTTTGGACTCATCCTCAGACTGGAACTTACACCATCAACTCTCCTGCTTCTCAGCCATCAGACTTATATCTGCTCTTCTGGGTTCCTTTCTTGTTGACAGCAGATGTTGGGACATCTCAGCTTCCATAATCATGTGAGCCAATTCCTTATAATAAGGAATTGGCTACCCATTGATCTATCTATTCATCTACCATCTATTCGTTCTGTTTCTCTAGAGAACCCTGCTTTCAGAATCAAGAGTTGTTCCAGAGGAACAAAATCTTAAGGTTGAATTTTCCAAATTGGTTCTAGGATTTCTGGAATTGGATTTCTAATTTTGTTAGATTTAAAGATCCTAATAACTCAGTAGTAAACACAGCACTGACAGTCCATGGCATAATCTAACATTACAGATATGCAAAATGTCTCCATTGGATACTCCTTATTAACCACTTCTATGAAGCAAGGAGCTGAGTGTCTCGGTATATGATACTTTCAGATATTTTTTGGAAAACTAATGAATATAATAAGATTTGCTGGTTGCTCATAATATCACTGAAAAAAGTAGGAAAAGAGAAGTACAAGGTTAGGGATTTGAATTCCCACCTCAAACATTGCATAAATGATATAAAAGCTTCTATGTGTGCCTTGAAGGAGACCCTTATTTCCTGTAGTCTCAGTACTGAGATTGCTGAAAATCAAATACAGAATCTCATCCTGTGACTACCTGAATTACAACTTAAGTTGAATTCCTACCTCATAGAATGCCTACTGTTAAAGTGAAAACATTGATTGGAAAATAATGGTATAATCTGAGTTGGAATGGGGTCATGTGGGAAGACCCTAATGAATCTCAGGACATTGGGACACTAAATTCTGATGAAACTTCATTACCAGTGCAAGAGGTCTCCCCGCCCCTCAGTGAAATTGACCTCCTCACCTCCAGTGATATTGGCCTCTCCGCCCTCAATAGCAACAGCATCTCCACTTCCCAGTGGAAGCCTGTCCAACCCTGTCTGAGGGAATTAAATGTGTTGCCCGAGGAAACGATAATGGCCTGAGCCAGTTATCACACAAGACAATGCTGATTCTCTTCAGGACTCACTCTCACCACCCTTCTTAGCTTCTAGACATATAACTAGACTGAAGTCCCAGCAGGCCCTTAAATGTGAGATATGAAGTATAACCCATGAGAAGGTACATTATACTCCAAAAGAACTATTTGAGTTTTCTAATTTATACAGACATAAATTTAGGGAACATGCTTTGGAATAGATATTGAGGATGTACAATAATTTCGGGAAGCATATAAAGTTGAATCAGACCAAATTTATTGATATAGGCTTACTAACTTGAGATTCTGCAAGTAATATTATAGCTTGGGGAATTAGGAAGGCTCTAATAGTTTGTTTGGTTGGTTGGCTGAAATATGTACTGAAGGAGGGCCCACAGTGAATTGATTAAAAATGCTGGATATACCTTTAACATGGAGAAAGGGATTCAAAGGCTTGGGGAGATTGGTGTATAAGAATGGATTTGTTACTTAGGACATACTTACCCACACTGTAAGGACCCAGAAAACGTATCTTTCACCAATGCTATAGAAAATAAATTTGAGTGGAGATCCCTGGTATCCTTGAAGAATTCTGTGATTGCTCTTCTCTATAGTTCAAACCTTATAGCGGAAGCTACAGTCACTGAATTGGGAAACTTAAATGCAATTGGAGTAATTGGATCCCAGGATGGCATAGGTCAAGTAACAACACTCAACACCAAAGGCAATGTGGGAATAGTTGCTGCGATGGACAGCAGAGTCAAAACAGCAATCAAAATAGTCTGACTTGTATAGACATATGCTTTTGACCAGTTGATCGTGGTTCTCCTAGAAGAGAAATAGATAGGAAGCCAAAGTTCTTACTTATTCTATATAAGCAGAAAAGTTCTTGGTCAAGTGAAGAAAAACCAAGCATCAATCAAAAAAAACAGAGATTCATGATCTGTCAATCAGTTCCCAGAGTTGATCTCACATACAGACTCAGAACTCCTTGAATGAAGGGAAGACTGGGTCTTCTTCAGGAAAGGCCCCAGTACACAGTCACAAATTTATGCCATTAATCTTTTTATCAGCCTTTCTCAAAGGAACATAGGGCCTTTTACCAAGGAAACTGTGTTTTGGTAAAAAGGAAATAATCAGAACTTTCAGGGACCACTGGACACAGACTCTGAACTGACGCTAATTTCAGGAGACCCCAAACATCACTTTGGTCCACTAGTCAGAGAACAGGCTTATGGTGATCTGGTAATCAATGGGGTTTTAGCTCAGGTGTGTCTCCCAGTGGGCCCAGCAAGTTCTAAACTCATCCTGTGGTTATTCCTCCAATTCTGAAATGCGTAACTGAAATAGATATACTTAGCATTTGGCAGAATCCCCAAATAGGTTTCTTGACTTGTGAAATGAGGGATATTAGATGGCAACTTCATCTACTTAGGAAAATAGTAAACTAAAGTTAATACCATACTTCTCAGGGGAATTGCAGAAATTAGTGCCACCAACAACGACTTGAAAGATGATTCCACCGTATGCCCATTCAACTTACCTATTTGGCCTGTTAAGACGGACAGATCTTGGAGAATGACAGCAGATTATCATAAGTTTAACCAAGTGGTCACTCTAATTGCAGCTGTTGGACCAGATGTGGTTTCATTGTTTGAGCAAATTAACACATCTCCTGGTAACTGGTATGCAGCTATTGATCAGGCAAATAATTTGTTTTAATATCTTTAGTGAAGACCACCAACAATACACTTTCACCACCCTACCTCAGGGGTATATCAACTCATTAGCCTTATGTATTAATTTAATTTGAAGGGATTTTGATTGCCTTTTCCTTCCACAAGATATCACACTGGTTCATTATACTAACAATGAATTGTCGACTGGACATAGTGGGCAAGAAGTAGCAATTACTCTAGACTTATTGATAAGACATTTGCATGTTAGAAGGTGAAAAGTAAATCCCCCCAAATTGGGGGCCTCTACTTCAGTGAAGTTTCTAGGGTCCCAATGATGTCAAGTTATTCCTTCTAAGATAAAGAATACGTTGTTTCATCCGGCCCCACTTACAACCAAAAACCAGGCCCAGCACATAGTAGGCCTCTTTGGATTTTGGAGGCAATCACACATTCCTTATTTTGGTGTGTCACTCCAGCTCATTTACCGAGTGATCTGAAGAGCTACTAGTTTTCAATAGGGCCCAAAACAAAAGAAAGCTGTACAATAGGTTCCAGGCTGCTCTATAACTTGGACATTATGATCCATCAGATACAATGGAACTTGTAGTGTCAGTGGCAGTTAGAGATGTTGTTTGGAGCCTTTGGCAGGCATCTATAGGTGGATCACAGAGCAGGCCTTTGGGATTTTGGAGCAAAGCTTTGCCATATTTTGCAGATAACTATTCTCCTTTTTACAAACAGCTCTTGGTTTGCTACTAGGCCTTAGTAGATGCTGAACACTTAACCATGGGCCAGCAAGTTACCTTATGGCCTGAGCTGTCTATCATGAACTGGTATTACCTTAATTGCCAAATCTTAAACTTGGGAATGAACTGCAGCACTGCATCAACAGATGGAAGTGGTAGCCCTGAAGACACCTGAAGGCACAAGTAAGTTACATGAAGAAGTGGCCCAAATGTCCATGATACTCATTTCTGGTATATTGCCTTTTCTCTCCTGGCTTGCACTTATGACCTCGCGGTGTGTACCCTGTGATCAGAACACTCTGATAATAGAGAAAGAGAAGACTCACACCTATTCTCTAAATGGTTCTGCACACTATGCAAGGACTATGAAAGTGAACAGCTATAGTATTACAGCCTCTCTCTGGAGGATCATTAAAAGATCATGGTGAAGGGAAATCCTCTCAAGAGGTAGAACTTTGAGCATTTTACCCGTTGTTCACTTGGAGAGGAGAAATATCCAGACATGTAATAATATATCAATTCATGGACTGGCTGGTGGTTTGCCTGAATGGTCAATAATTTGGAAGGCACATGATTGGAAATTGGTGCCAGGAAACTTTGGGGAAGACATATATGGTTAGACCTCTCTGAATGGGCAAAAAATGTAAAGATACATGTGTTCCACATGAGTGCTCACCAAAGGTGTCTTCAGCTGAGGAAAGTTTTAATAATCTAGGGGACAGGATGGCCCCTACTATGAATACCAGTCAGGCTCTTTCTCCAGGAACTTCTAAGACTGCTCAATGGGCTCATGAACAAAGTGTCCATTTGGCTCGTATGGAGGTTATTCATAGCTAAAACAACATGGACTTCCACTGACCAAGGCCATAGTGGTCGCAAGAACTACTGAGTGCCCAATCTGCCAGCAACAGAGACCAACAAAGTGCCTGACATAGCATCATGCCCTGAAGTGATTAGTCAGCTATCTGGTGGCAGATTGATTACAAATGTATTGCTTCTATCATGGAAGGCTTAGCATTTATTCTTACTTGAATATATAGCTATTCTGAATATAAATTTTTCTTCTCTGCATGCAATGCTTCTGCTAAAACTACCATCCATGGACTTACTGAATGTCTTATCTGCCATTGCAGTATTCCATACAAAAATGCTTCTGATCAAGAAATTTACAACAAAAGAAGTACAGCAATGGGCCCATGCTCATGGAAACTTCTGGTCTTATCATGTTTCCCCCAGCATGATGAAGCAGTTGGATGGTTAGAATGGTGGAATGGCCTTTTGAGAACTCAATTACAGTGCCAGTTAGTTGACACTATCTCATAGGGCTGGGGCATAATTCTCCAGAGGAATGCATATGCTCTGATCAGTGTCCCTTATATGGTGCTGATCTCCCATAGCTAGGATTCACGGGTCCAGGATTAAAGGGGTAACAATGGGAGTGGCACCACTCACCATTACTCTTAGTGACTCACTAGCAAAATTTTGATTTCTAGTCCCTTGACCTTATGCTCCACTGACTTAGAGGTCTTAGATCCAAAGAGAGGAATGCTTTTATTGGGAGACAAAACAAATATTCCATCAATTGTAAGTTAAGACTGACACTTTGGGCTCCTCATACCTCTGAATCAATAGGCAAAGAATGGAGTTCTTATGCTGTGTGGTATAATTGCTCTTGGACTTGTATTCCATAATGGAGCTAAGGAACAGTATGTCTGGGATATAGGAGCTACCTTAGGGCGTCTCTTAGTATTAACATGACCTGTGATAAAGGTTAATGAAAAACTACAGCAACCCAGTCTGGGTAGCACTACCAATGGTCCAGAATGAAGGTTTGAGTCATTCCATCAGGTAAAGAGCCATGACCAACTGAGGTACCTTCTGAAGGCAAAGTATGGCTTGTGCCATACTTTGTGGGTAGCGGAGAAAAGGAATTTTAAATACCAGCTATTTTTTCATCATTTTTCTGTTGTGAAATAAAACTGTAAAATAAGACCCTAACTCTCCAGACAAGATGGACTCCCTGTGGCTAATGTAGATAATAAAAATTTAAAGGAGAAACAGGTGACCATAATGAGGTATGAGAGTGGCCTGAGAGAGAACTCTCGGTTCTCAGAGAAAAATAACCTTTAACAGATATCCTACTAGCACAACCCTAACTTGGAGTAGTTTCTGTTATGAAGGACTAGAAATTCCACAAGCAACTCTCTGGAAAGCCCCAGTGAAAAGGAATGTTTGGCTTCGGACATGAAGGTAACTCAACTAGAACTCTGCTGTCTCAGCCAATCAGGGCTCAGCTGTATCAACCAATCAGAATG
>NW_012153996.1:108903-110139 GCF_000956105.1 Propithecus coquereli
TTTTCAATAATATATTGTAACAACTCTGGATAATGGTTCTTTCCTCTCTGGGGCTTGTTATTTATTTATTTGTTTATTGACTGGCTGCATTATTTTAGTGAACTTTCCTGCCACCATCAATGCCTTCTCCTTACACTTAGCATTAAAGTCTCTTAACTGTTGTTCCTCAAGGAAGCGCACTTATGAGTATGCTCACAGTCACTCTAGGATGACAATAATTTTGGCAGGTCTCTCATTCTCTTTTCTTGACCACACTCAGCTGTTAAGCTCCACTAATTGCTGGATCATTGCTGTATTGACTATAAAATTGCTCTGGGGCACTAATTCCTCTGCAAGGTGATCTAATCAAATTGTGTGGCTCCTTTAGATAATAATTATTGAGGTTAGTGTTGTTTGCTCTTACCTCAGGAAGTTCTCTCCCAAATGTCTTATCCCCCTTGCACCCTTTCCCCTGACAAATAGCTGGCCTACAATCTAGACTCTATCTTCATTAAATTCGTAAATCTCTTCCCAATTCACTGTACTATAGCCTCCATTGCTTTATTTGTGATCTTAGGATTAAAGTTCTCAGTGCTACGTTGAAATGAAGTCAGTTCCTTTGGGAAGAGATTAGACTCTGTTTTATTACTTGTTTCTCCAGTATGCCCACCCCTACCCACCGCAAGATCTCTGAGCCAGAGTCCTGGAGCTGGGCACAGAGACAGTGGAAAGCTCTGTCAAAAGATAAAATTACAACAAATTTAGTTTAAATATCTTAATTGGTTTTTATTTGCAATTTCACAGTTAGGCAACACCACATTCTCTAAAATAGAATGAGTTTGCAATGAGCTGGGCCAAAGAAGTTAGTTTTATAGACAGAAAAAGACTGAGTAAAGCAGAAACAGAAAAGAAAAAACAGATTGGTTCTTTCAGAGTACTTTCCTTGTAAAGGTTAAAGCAGAAGAGACTTCCTTATCATATTGGTAAAAATTTGTTTATAAGCTAAAAATAAAATCATAAGCCCCCAACCAATTAAACAGACCTCCTCTTGGCCAAGGGGACCCCAGAAAAATCCTTAAAACCAAGTTCTGGCAATGAAGGGAAGGGAAGTCAAACATTCCTCCTTATACCCTTTCCCTTTTGGAATTTAGACTAATTGCAAACTGGACTTAAGGCTTTGCAAGGCAAAGGTTAAATCATACTGGCAGACAATCAATTTGTTTAACAGATCACTATGGGTTGGTATATTGTGGCTTG
>NW_012153996.1:110446-111164 GCF_000956105.1 Propithecus coquereli
GGAATTTTAAATACCAGCTATTTTTTCATCATTTTTCTGTTGTGAAATAAAACTGTAAAATAAGACCCTAACTCTCCAGGCAAGATGGACTCCCTGTGGCTAATGTAGATAATAAAAATTTAAAGGAGAAACAGGTGACCATAATGAGGTATGAGAGTGGCTTGAGAGAGAACTCTCGGTTCTCAGAGAAAAATAACCTTTAACAGATATCCTACTAGCACAACCCTAACTTGGAGTAGTTTCTGTTATGAAGGACTGGAAATTCCACAAGCAACTCTCTGGAAAGCCCCAGTGAAAAGGAATGTTTGGCTTCGGACATGAAGGTAACTCAACCAGAACTCTGCTGTCTCAGCCAGTCAGGGCTCAGCTGTATCAACCAATCAGAATGAAACAAGTTTGAATTTTTCATTTGCATAAATGGACCTGATTGGGAAACTGGGTGGGAACCTTCTCTATAAAAGCCAAACTCTTCCTTTGGTCTGTGGAATGCACTTTTTTTTTTACACCGAAGGCTGCATCTCCCCAATCTGTAGATTGCTTTCAGAAAATAAAGTCCTTCCTTTTGCTTCCAGAGATCTCAGTCTTTTGTTAACAATGTTCTTTGGCTTACACAATTTCTATCATTCTTCTTTAAGTTCATTCATTTTATCTTCTGCCATTTAAATCTACTGTTGATCCCTTCTAGTAAATTTTTTATTTCAATTATTGTATTTTCAAC
>NW_012153996.1:115086-116385 GCF_000956105.1 Propithecus coquereli
ATTAATTGGGCATGTTCCTATTTTCTACCTATGTAATGGTTCATTTAGTGTAAGATTTATATTTTTCCTTGTATATTTGAAATCTAAATCTGTAAAGCCATCTGGATCCAATTCAATTTTTAAATTCATTGCTTAAACAATTTTATTTTTTCATTGAGTCAATTTTGCATTTTTAATTGAATCTTGGAAAATATCTCGGCATAAGTTTTAAAAAGATATTTACTTAGTTTCTATGGCTATGTATATTTCTCAAACAAATTATGCATATACCTAATATTTATTTATCTTTATTCTTGATTTAACTAGAAATTATTTTGCATTCTTAAATAAATCAACTCTGGATTGTAATTATCAATTCTGTTGATTTTCTATAACTTCAGAATACTTTAATCATCATATTTTATCAATTTTTCATTGTCATTTTTATTTGTTATGATTTTTACAACCATTTTTACTGAAATACTTTTTTTTGTCTTTACTGGGTACTAAACAAATTTAAATATGAAAATATTTCCTGATTACAACTTTGGTTGCATTTAAAAAGTTTTAATGGACTGAGATTTTGTGTTGTTATATTCTATTTTATATTGCAGTTTTAACTCTTGCTTGAATCAACAGTTTTTGAGAATCTTTTTCAAGATTTATGAAATTTGAAATTTTATTTTATTTGACAACTCTGTTATTCCATTAATCTAAGAAACTCAACTAGATTAATTAAGTTTAATTTAGATTCATAAAACTAATTAATTCACTATATGGATAAGTGACCATATGTTGGGTATATTAATTTTCTAGGGTTGCCATAACAAAGTACCACTGACTGGATGCTAAAAAACAGAAATTGATTTTTCTATAATTCTGGAGGCTAGAAATCCAAGATCAAGGTATTCAAACCATTCTCTTTGATTTGTAGATCTCCATCTTCTTGTGGTTTTCCCTCTGTAGCTATCTGTGTCCAAATGTTCTCTTCTTAAAAGAACATCAATGATATTGCATTTTAATTTAGTTCTTTTAGTGACGTGATTGTGTTTTCCTGACTATTGTCCTACCTGTTAAAAATAAATATTAATATCTCACTCTGAGAATGATGTGAGAATGAAATTAGTGCCATTTTTCTTTCAATATTGAAAGAAAGGGATTTATGGGCACAGTTTAAAAAAATATTTTGTCATGTCTAAACTTTCCATTAATATAATAACATAATACATAAATTGCAACAGTACTTTTTCCAACATATTAAAAAAACTATAATCTTAAAAGTATTCTTGCCATAGATTCACTTTTGTACAATCATGGTTA
>NW_012153996.1:124700-125972 GCF_000956105.1 Propithecus coquereli
CATTATATTTAGTCATCATATCTTCTTAGGATACTATTGGCTGTGACAGTTTTTTAGAGACTTCCTTTGTTTTTAATGATCCTGACAGTTTTGAGGAGTACTGATTGGATATTTTATAGAATGTCACTCAGTTGGGATTTTTCTGTATTTTCCTCATGATTAGACTGAGGTTTTGGATTTTGGGAGAAAGACCATAAAGATAAAATGCCATTTTCATCATGTAATACTATCAACATATAACTATTATTGATAACAGATTTCTATGCTGTAAAGTTTCTCTCTTTTCCACCCCTTTCCATACACTTTGGAAGGAGTCACTATATGCTCCCAAACTTAAGTAGTGAGTGCCAGTTATGCTCACCTCTTTGAAGGCTGAGCATCTATATAAATTTTTTGGAATTTTTCTGTATTATAGATTTTATGATTCTTCCTTTTTATGTACTTATTTATTGATTGAATCATTTACCTATATCAGTATGTATTCAGATATATTTACTTTACTTTGGACTATAGATTCAATGCTACTTTACTTTTTGGCAAAATTGTTCCAAGTTTGGCCACTGGGAGCTCTTTAAATTGGCTCCCGTATCTCTTTGACATGCCTTCCTAATTGTGTCTTTTTCTTTTCTTTTGTTTTTTTTTGAGCACGTCCTTACTCTGACCCTCTGATACTTCAAGGTGTTTTAAATGTTTCCTTCCCTGATCTTAAAATCAGCCATTTCTTCAAGAACCCTGATTATTTTATGCACTTATAATATGGTTAGATTGCTTTGTATCATTTTGCATTCTATTTGGGATTTCCCTGACTGCCTAAAATAATTTTCTTTTTTTGCATACATTATGGTTCACTTTTTATTTTATAAATCTCTATGGGTTTTGACAAATACATAGTGTCATGTATCTACCATTACTTCATCATACAGAACAGCTTCACTTCCTCCCCAAATCACCTGTGACTCACCTATTCAGTCCTAACTCCCTATCCTTAAAACCCTGGAAACCAGTAAACATTTTAGCATCACTCTATTTTTGCCTTTTCTGAAATAGCACGTAATTTGAATTATATACTAGATAGCCTTTTCAGACTGGCTTCTTTCATTTAGCAATATGCATTTAAGACTCATTAATGTCTTTTTGTAGTTTCATAGCTCACTTCTTATTTTAATTGTATAACTCTACATTTTATAGTTGTTCCACAATTTATTCATGTATCTATTGAATTATATCTTAGTTGCTTCCAATTTTTTATGATTTTGGGTAAAGCTGATATGA
>NW_012153996.1:128187-134075 GCF_000956105.1 Propithecus coquereli
CAGTTGCTTGTCTTCAACAGAGAAGGACACTAAGTTACTTTGTTTTAGTAAATTGGTAGATGTAAAATGGTTTTGCCAAATTTCAAAATTGTTGGTCTTCTTATTTTGCCCTGGGTGTTGGCAAGGTTATTTCATAAAGTTTACCATGAGTGTACACTGGCAAAAATCTGCCATGGATTAGCAGCTTTGGTTTCATTATTTGCCTTGTGGCTTGCAATATCAAAGTATTTGCTTTGCTTGTCATATTAGCATCTGTATTCACGCAGGAGACTTACTATAAAAGACAGCATTTGTGTTGCCACTCTAGTATAAATGGGAGTTACTTCCATTAAATGCCTGATTTCCCAGATTTGGAAGCATTCTTGAACCACATCAGGAAAAGTCTCTCCCGGGGGCTCAGCATTTGTAGTGAGTCTGAATCCTGTCTTACTTTACTCTTGAGCTTTTCTGTTCACCTGGGGTCAAGGGAGCTATTTTAGTTCACTCAGGAAGCTATACCAGAATACTGTAGACTGGGTACCTTATAAATAACAGAAATTTATTTCTTACAGTTCTGGGGCTTGCAAAGTCCAAGGTCAAGGCTCTGGTAGAGTTTGTCTGGTGAGAGCCTGCTTCTTGTTCATAGCCAGACATCTTCTCACTGTGTCCTCACATGATAAACTCTCTCTGGACTCTTATAAGGACACTAATCACATTTATAGAGGTTCCACCCTCAGGACCTCATTGAATCCTAATTGTGTCCCAAAGATCTCCACCTCCTAATACCATCACATTAGGGTGCAGGGTTTCAACATAAGAATTGAGGTGAGGAGCACATTCACTACAGAACAGGAACAATGCTTATATTTGTTACCTCTCATTTGGCTTATCTATTTTTTGAAACATTTCTTCTAAATATGAACCGTTCTTGTATTGAAAGTGGATCTATTCTCAGTTTAAATAACTTTAAGCCATACTTTTTGAAATCTATAAAAACAGGAAAAATACCTTTTTCTTGTCACCTTGGTGAGGATTCAGATACATGGCCAACTTCCCCCACCCCCATTATAATTAGCTTCAGGCTAAAGAAGTCATTTAGGTCTCACCAAAATTATGTAAGAAGTAGACACCAGCATGGCCAAAAGATCATATTAATTCAATATTCTAGGAACCTTGGACAGATCAAAATTTGTCAGTTTGTATTTATTAAATATACGTTCAGTTGGTACACCCCCTAGCTTTTTTTTGGAATTATGTATATGTGCTTTCACTCAATGACTGTGGGCCCTAAGATAATGTCAATCTGTGAGCAGGGAGCAGGGATATTAATCTCCTGTGATGTGTGCAATGGTTTTGAACAATAATGAAACAAACTTACTACCCAGAATGCCAGCAATGCCACAGTTGAAGAACACGGTATTCCTAGCCAGATCCCTCACATAGATCCATACATAGATAATCCCATACATAGATAATTAGAACTTTCAAAAAGAAATTGCTTTTTGAGTGTTCTTCCAAATTAAAGTTTTCTGTCTCAATTAAGCACTTCTACATTTGCACTTGGAGGCCACCTGTTCTAATTAGGAAATTATTTCTGACACCCAGTCTTCTGAATAACATTATTTGTAACCCAATTAGCTTGTGCAAATCACAGTGCTCCAAGGTCACTGCTCTCATTTCAGCCTGTCTGTAAAAGCAGCAAGAATAGCTCACACATCTTAAAACAGTGTTACTCACAATTAAAAATATTATTAAGACTTTAGCTCATTTCGTGTCCTTCCTGTGATCTGACCCACCCCCAACTTTCTTTCTTTTTTCTTTTTTTTTTTGAAGTTAGAACTGCATCAGTATGAGATAAAGCACTTCTCAGCTCCTGTTAAAACTTTTCCATATCTAATACCTCAGCAGTTTGTAAATGTATGGCTAGAAAGTTGTGGCCTGCCAGGCTGGGCTTGAAAGGTCCACAGGACTTCTGCCATCCACAGCACCATCCTTGTAGCTGTCTCTGTTCCAGCCACCGGGACTACAGTTTTAGTATTTGCTTCCTTGCCAGCCAGACACTTGATCTGGCGGTTTCCTATTTCTTTCTCTTTTAGAAAACCTCAGGTGCCACTCTGCTAAGCCAATAGACACCACAGGGAAATTATACATTTTGCTTACTTCAGATTCTAACTTTAAAAAAAAAAACAAAAAACAAAAAAAACAGTGGGTTAAAGAGCCAAAAAGCCTGGAGTCAAGAAAGAAGAGAATAAACTTTTGCCACTATTCTTCCTAGTTCTCTAGAAGAACAGCTTTTGTTGTCTGGTACGAAGAATGGTTAAAAATATGAGTATGTTGTTTTCTGGGATCACATCTTTCAAGTTTCTGTGTACGTCTCCAAGTCAATATAGCCAGAGTGCTTTGTATTACATTTATCTTAGGCATCAATCTTCAGGGCTGCCACTATGAGAATGGTGCCAGAAATGTGGCCAAAGACTCAGTCAAATGATATAGGTCCTTTAACAACACAGAATTTCTATACAAAGTCAGAAAAACAATAGCAATCTCAGTCATAAAGACAAGTTTTTCTGGCTTTAAAATTCCTCAAAACTACCCAGCGCCACCCCTGAATAGAGTGTGTAGCCCGTTACTCCTTTGCAGAACAACTCTTTGACATTTTTATGGTGGCAGAGAATCTAGTGTTTCTAGACTCTAGCGGCATCCTTGCTTGCCAGCAAAAAGAATACAACTTCTAACAGCTAAAGCATATTCCTAAGTGTCTGCTGTGGCACTAGGTGAATCAAAGGTAAGTTTCCCAGGTATACCATCCTCCTTGTTATCCCAGGTTTTAGGTTTCCTTGAAGTCTATTCTTATAGACAATGGATTCCAATTTCTAACTATCACTAAAAAGAAGAGTTAACAGTAATTACACTCATGACATCATTGATTGCTGTATTAGTCAAGGTTATTCAGAGAAACAGAAGCAGTCTATGTTTTTATATGTATATGAGGATAGTGCCAGAAATATGCCCACAGACTCAGTGAAGTGACATAGATCTTTTACTACACACAATATTGCTACGCAAAATCAGGAAAACTATAACAGTATCAGTAGGTATGAGAATTTGTTCATATGATTATAGATGCTGAGAAGTCCCATGATCTGCTGTCTCTAAACTGGAGAACCAAAAAAGCTAGTGGTATTATTCAGTCTGAGTCAGAAGGACTGAGAACTACCCCGTGTCCACAGACAAATGCATGCTGGAGATTATGCTCTTTGAAATTGGATACTGTACAGAAACTCTTGAGAGTCTTCTCTCTAATCAGGTTATACAGTTGGTAATGTGCAGCTTGAACAAGCTTCAAACCAAATGGATCTCCGAGAAAAAAATGACAGTTGTAATATACTCTATGGTTTTGAACTCTAAGATTTCATGAAAGTCTGCTCAATTGGTAGTTTGGATCCAAGTGATCATCTTGAGAAAAATTCTAGCCCTATCTGCAGGTATCTTTGAAGATACTTTTTTTTTTTTTTAAAGTTGGGGCATTTTTTTTTGTTGAACACAATGTTGCTAGCACTTCTTGACCTTCCCAATAGAATGTCAACCCCATTACCTGTTGATCTGGTGACCTTAGTCATATCTTTAATCTTTCTATAGTCACCTATACAGAATAGCTCCATGCCAAAATTATTGCCTCAAATTGTCTATTACCAGTTCCCTGGTGTAGAATGCAAGACTTCCGTGCCTTTTTATAACAAATTAGATCAATAGGTCATTCATTTGGGGAATATTACTTAGTTTCTCCAAGAAGTGTTTTATTTATTTTTATTCCTTTGTCAAGAATTATTATAGAAATAGTCAAATGGACATTCCTTATACAATTGTTGTAAAATTTCCCTCAGATATTAATGAAACTTAAAGTTATCCATTGACCTTTTTTTCACTTAAAATTTCTCTTAGAATTTAGTGGCAGAAACAACTCTTTGGAAGAATGTGCATTCTCAATATTCATGATGAAGCCATATAATTGTATATATTTTTTACTGTTTTAAGCTTCAAGAAATGTACTTTTTGAAAAGTGGACTACCAAAGTGTTTGAGGAGCTCTTATTCTGGCATAGTTGAGATATTTATTGCTGCATAGCAATAACCCCAAATGGCAAGCATTTTATTTGCTCACAATTGTTTCATTTGACTGGATGGTTCTATTGGCATTGCCTAGGCTTAGTCATGCTGATGTGTTCAGTTGTGGGGTAGACTGAGCTGAGAGGTGAGAAAAGGCATCTTTCACATGTATGGGACCTCAATGATTCTCCATATTTCCTCTGTGTTTCTCTGCTGACTAGCTTGGTGAAGTCAGGCTTCATGAATGGTGACTAGCTTCCAAGAAAAAAGGTAGAGTCAACCAGGCCTCTTAAAACTTAGTCCTGGAAATGAGAGAGCATTACTTCCACTATCCTCCATTAAATAAAAACAAATTTTAAAGCTACCTCAAATTCAGGGGAAACATAAATGAACTCTACTCCTTGATGGATGGTGCAGCATGCACTTACAGATAGGGGAGGACTTGATAGTCATCTCTGCAGACTGCCCATGACAAGGCAGTGGAGAGTTTGTTGAATAGCGGACTAGTGGTCTTCCTTTTGGACAAGTGTACTACTAAAGCTCTTGATGGATTCTTATTCAGACAACTGATATGTTGTAAAATAGCAGATCAGTTTCTGAGAGAAAAAAATAGTACGATATTAAGCAATTCATTAATCCACAATTTTTGAGAAGGAGAAAGGCAGCTTATGCTGTTCAGAAGCTGACCTGATATTATCAGGCAGGTCTTAGTGTTGGTAGGACTGGGTGAGTTCATAGCTATGCGTTGGTATCCTCCTGTGAAATCTAAAATTTTTCACAGAATATTATCATCAGACAAAGCCACTTCATGACTCTGATGGATCGAGACAAAAAAAAAATTACCACTTCTTACTTATATTTGACTAGAGGAACAACATAAACATTGTCCAAACCAAAAAATAAAAAAGACCTTATATCCTTTTAATATGGTTGATATGAGCCACTACTACTGTTTTACTAATTACAACTTTGGCCTTTGTTGAGTCTTACCTTCTCCTAGATAAGATATATTAAGATACTTAATCACAGAATTAACCCCCTTTCCTCACTGCATCTAATCAAGAGCAATGCCTTCCTTTCTTAGACCTGCCCCAAAGGCACGTAACACAAACCCAAATCCTCTAATAGGTCCTCTCTAACACCCTTTTCTTGAGATGTTCTGTGATTCCCCGTGATGTGTGTTCATCACTGGAAAAAATTATAAACCAAACTTGTTTAATGACATGTGTGTTTCCTGTGGTCTTTGGCTGAAAGGCACTGGAACTTTATTCAACAAGAACAAAATATCACAAACACCTGTCATGCATCTAGGCAAGGCTTAGCATTAAAAAAACACAGTCTCTATTCTCAAGAAGCTTACAGTTGCATGGAATAGAGACCAGAAAGAAAAGGGGTGATTTTACTACCATATGATATAAGCATTAATAAGACCATTTAGGCAAAGCTTCTAATATTGTCTATTAAGTGACACTAAGAAAGTTACATGATTAAACAAAAATATTGAAGTATTAAATCCAGGTTTTAAACATGGCAATTGATTTCCTCTTCTATCAGTATTCCCACAGATGCAATCTGGAGGTTCCAAGAGAGTAGGCACTGAGTACTGGTGAGGGGATATCTCATATTTCCCTTCATAAAGATACATCTATATGGTACATTTTACCTTTTCTCCTGTCATAATTAGGGTTTATATTATCAGCTATTATTTATTTTGTGCTTCTTGAGTATGTTTAATAATAGAATAGTTTGTCTTATTCAGTGTTTGGTTCTATCTTAGCTTATTGTGTCAATAGTATCTCTTAA
>NW_012153996.1:135075-136969 GCF_000956105.1 Propithecus coquereli
AATAAATTTATTCAATGAAAATATTTTATGCATTAGATAATAAATTGTTTGCTGTTTGATGTATTAATTAATTCCTTCATTAATTTAGTCTATGTCAGAGCTAACTATGCACTTCACATTGTTGTAAGTGAATTAGATAAGATATTTTACCTTCTAGTACTTCAAAATTCAGTAGAGAAGACAAAATTTATCATCCACCACATTGCATTGTGTAAGTACTACGAGGAGGTATACGTGGGTGCTAAGATTGTGCATTATACAGGAGGGGTTTGAGAAAAGTGAGGGATGAGTTGGAATTAGTTATGTATCCAAAGGATTGAAGTCACTTCAGGCAGAATAACAACATATGCAAGATTATGGAGGTGAGAAAAAGAAGGACATATTTAGGAAATTTTCAGCAGTGGGATATGACTACAGCATAGAGAACATGAGGTAGGAAAGGTATTTATGGATCAAATCACAAGGAGACTCATTTCAAGCTAAGTTTATTCTTACTCAAGGAGAGTCATTAACGCCTTTCAATCAAAGAGGTGACATAATTAGATCTGGATTTCATTTGTGCTATAGGATGAAGGATTCAAGATAAAGAGTCCTAGTTCAGTAGCCATTATAATAATCTAACAAAGAAACAAGGTATGTCTGAAACAAGGCAAGGTAAGTATGAATAGAGAGAAAGGATTTGTGATATGTTTAGGAAGACATTTGATCGGACTTAGAAATCATTTGGATAGAGAACCTAAGGAAGAGGAAGGCTGTCAAATTTTTTGGCTTAAGCAATGAGATGGATGATCACATAATACATAAGACAAGAAATCAAGATTGGGAACAGGTATGGAGAATAGAATGAGAAAGTCAGTTTGGACACATTGAATTTTTTTTATGATGGAGTGGCCCATAGTGAAGACCCAATAGGAAGTTAGAAATATTCATCTGAACTTCAATAAAAAGTCTTACATTAGACTTCCACCTCATCCAAGGGCAAGCAGTTGAGACAGAACTCAGTATTACCTTTCTCCACCATTGTTCTGACTCCTTTTCTAAACAGAATGATTTGACCTCATTTGTGTTTTTCTTCTTCATAGCAATAGCCATTCTGCTATTCAAACATCCATTTACTTGCATTAAACTGGTAGGTGTTTAAAATTTTTTTTTTTAATCACTGGAACAGTTTGTCTGATAGGGTTACTCACTCAATAATAGCAGATAATAAATATCTGTTAAATTTTCTCTGCCCCTCCTTCCTCCCTCCCTTCCTTTCTGCTTTTATTCCCTTCATTTCTTTCCTTTATTCATTTCCTCTTTTGATCCTTCATCTTTATTTCCCTCCCTTCCTCTGATTCCTTCCTCTTCTTCCTTCTTTCATTATTATTATTGTTATTATTTTGCAGATATCTACCACATGATAGTGTTAGTTATATAGTGATCAACATCATAGATGTAGTCCGTAATCTTATTTTTCTCTGGTGAAAGAAAGGGGAAACAAACCCAAAATTTGTATTTTAAATATATATTTATACTTGTTATAAGTTCCGTGATGGCAAAGACTTTACATGTAGTGTTCACTGCTACATATCAAGACTTCCATTCAAGACTTCCTGGCACTTAGTAAGTGTTTAAGAAATGTATATTAAATGAAGTAACTCCCTTTTATTTTATGCTGACTTACTTTCCTCATGGAACTTCTAACTAATTGAAATGTTTCTCTTTTAAATTTTTTTCTTTTTTTTATTTCAGAATATTATGGGGGTACAAACATGTTGGTTACATGTAATGCCTTTACCTCGCCAAGCCAGGGCTAAAAGTGTGCCCTTCCCCCTTACAATGTGCTCCACCTCCATTAGTTGTGAGTTTATCCCCTCCACCTACCCCACCTGACCGGCACCCAGTGAATATT
>NW_012153996.1:138509-140317 GCF_000956105.1 Propithecus coquereli
AATTCTCTATAAATTATAAATGTTCTAGGCATTTTTAAGTTAGTAACAACAACAAACTCTTATCTGTGCTGCATTGTTTTAGTACCAGAGAACTTTGTGTGATTTTCAAGTCATTGTTTTTGACAAGGAAGTAGACTTATGCTATGTTGACAACCTTCTGGTGCTGTAATGTTAGAGTGGCAGATGCAGGGATAAAATTTAAATCCCTTTATGGTCACTTTTATTTATATATGAATATTTTATTTTGTCAAGGTCTCACTTTGATATCTGACTGAATAGTAGATGTACACTTTTTTGTTTTAGATCTAGAATTAATATTTAATGTTCCTCAGGCAATATTTCTTTACAATAAACATATATTCATGATTCAGCTCTTTTCCTTTGCTTTATTCCTGTTAAAATATAACGTCCACTTCTTGCAGTTTTATTTTCTCAGTGCAATGTTTTCAACACTTTTCTTTTTCCAACTCTCTTTTCTTAGCTGGAAATTTGATCTAAATATCCCATTTCAGAATTATCTGAGACCTCTTTGGGAACCAAACCATGTATTTAGCTCAGTTCTGATATTCTTGATTTGTTTTAAAAACAGGTCTAAAATTTCCATGGCCAGATATATATTTAGAATCTGTGGGCACTTTCTGCTTTTATGAGTTTTCAGATAATTTTTTAGCTTATGATAATATAATTAACTACTTTCCATAGTGGTTTACAATTAGTCTATAAAGATTACTGATTATGTTCTTTTGTAATCACTGAATGTTAAAAAATCATAGGAAGCTCTTAGTAGTAGGATGAGTGTATGCTTGTTCTGCTTAGATCAGCTCTGAGAGCTTGGGGATTTTCTGAAAATTAGAAAGGCCAGCCAAGGGTCTGGAAAAAATTGCAAAGTTTATTTTATCATTGTGGGTTTAATCATTTTTGAATATTATATTAAGTTTTCTGCTTTGATAATGACTCCCCAATTCTCTCCTTTCCCTATTCACTAATAAAAATTTTCCAAATTACTTTGTGCTATTCATTTTATGCCTTTGAACTAATGTAATTCCTCCATAGAATATTTTTCAAAGAAACAATTTCTAATAGCTACTAATGTAGCCATATTCATTGGCAGCCAGTTTCATGCATTAATTCCAGTGGCAAATTGTAAGCATGAGATCAGAATTTCTTTCTGTTTGTTTTGTCTTAGATCATAGAATGTGTTGAGAAATGTCTCTATGGACATCTTGTGATTTTACTAGAGCGTGGCTTTTACTGACACTTTATGATGATTTCAGCTATTGACTGGGGGAAAGCAGAAATTCATTTAATATCCACTTACAGAGTTAAATGGCAGATTGTTGGAATGTGGAAGAATTAATAAAACTGGGGCAGCCTGTATATCCTCCTGTCTATCCTTGTTCCCCTTTCAAGAATCTTGGCAACATGAATTCAACCCTTCTAGTAAATCTTCTGACCATTTCCTGGCAAGGAAAAATCAGATCACATTCAATTAATAAGTCAGTACCACCTATCACAAGCTTAAAAATTAGACAATCTTGAGGGTGAAGTCTGGCTCAGGTAGAGATAAGTTATTGGAACTTGGGCGATTTTTTTAAACTTCTTTATTTAAGATTGTTCCTGTGTGAACTGGGGAACCTGGAGAGATGAGTTGGAACTTTAACAGCATATCCCATTTCTTCCTGACACACTATTATGAATGATAAAATGAAGCAACTATTTTTGATAGACTTTTATGGGTGAAGTGAAACAAAACTAGCAAATGAGTAAATTAACCTCCTACTCCCCTGTTATTTCATTCTTGCTCTCAA
>NW_012153996.1:142132-143367 GCF_000956105.1 Propithecus coquereli
ACAATTATCTGCAACCCCAAAGAGGGCATTCACCAGACCATGGTGGCACCCTGATCTTGAACATGCAGCCTCCACAACTGTAAGAAATACATTTCTAGTATTTATAAGCTTCTCAGTCTGTATTATTATAGCTGCCTGAAGTGACTAGGACACATAGCAAATGTTTCAAGCTTTCTTTCTCTCTTTGGCTGTCTTTCATACTCATAATGTAGCTACACCACTTTCCTAACCTGAACAAAATATACTTGGGATTATTGCAGTTGTATTCGTACTAAATAGTCCATTTTCTCCATATTGCCTTTTCTTTGACCATTGTGGTTACAAGCTGTATGTTTTCCCTCTCTCTCCTCTCTGGCTGGAATAGCCTACACATATTTCTTAATGAAATGCTATGGCTTTGCAAATAAGGTAGATCATGAGTGACCATAGATTTTTAAAAAATCATATGAGTACAGATATTAGAAGGTATTTACTGCCTGAATTCACTAACCTATGAAGCCTTTTTAGAAGACTATCCCTTTTGCTTCTGTAAACCTACTGTCTCTGAAGCTATATGACTTCTTCTGTGACTAAACTGTTTATATATGTAGGGATTGACAAAATGATAATTTTATTTACCTCATAGATATTTAAGAGTAAAACAACAATAAATATTGTTTCAATATGGTATTACCTTATTATGCTAGATAACATTTTAAAAATTTACACTGCATTGCCTTAACTTTGTTCTTTTAATAAAAACATGCAACCTTAGTAAAACAGTATTCTGTGTATACAATATACAAGATAGGATGCCTAAATACCCATAACTGAGAAAGTAGGTTAATTTATCAACCATATCAATAAAAATTATTTAGTTGAAAAGATCAGTATCAATAATCCTGGTATTTGCTTGTGTTGCTATACTTTGAGAGTAGAAAAAATAGTTCCAACTTTGATTAAAGTCATATAATACCGAAAAGATCAAAACATATTGAGTAGAAAACTATAGTTTTACCTATGACATTTGTATCAGTTTAACACCAACATTTGTATCAGTTGATTACCAATGGTAATCAAAGACCATTCATCCAGCGTTTAACTCCAATGGAATCTTGCAAGGTCTCATATCACAGAGGTGAAAAAAAAATCTCTTTGTAAACAAAAGTAGAAGTCCATAAAAGGAAATCCTTTGAGATGGTGGAACAAGAGAATAAAGAATAACTTTTCAAAATATCAAAAATACAAAACCAAAA
>NW_012153996.1:145632-147017 GCF_000956105.1 Propithecus coquereli
TAAAATCTATTAATTGAATACATCGTAGGGTAGGAACTTTGCTAGGGCTGATGAATGAACCCTTATCTCTCTTATCATCTGGGATATTGGGGGTGAACATAGAGCACTATCACAACAGAGGAGAGGATATTCCTAAGCCTGGAGATAAAAAGATGTGTCATTTTAGCTGAGATTTGAGAAAATAGTTTGTATTTAAAGTAACATAATTAAAATTTATCATGATTTGTGCAATAATATTTAGACGTCATAACTGAACCTTACATTTAACGAGTCTAAAATAGGCATTAAATTCTAAGAATGTTTTCATTCCTAGCCAGTTGTTTTTTCCAAAAAACTAAAAACACCCATGCATCATTTCTTTTCCTTTCCCTTCATACTCCTCCGTCCTGTCCTATCTCAGAGAAAGTCTTATCTCTTCAATTTCCCAAACATATCTCCAATTCAACCATTTTTTTTGTCATCTTCTCTGATGTCTGCTCCAAATGCCATAATTCAGACCTGAGCTACTGTGATAGTATTTCTGCTAAAGAATCTGATTCTACTCCTTCTCTTTTTCATTTATTTTCTACCCAGCAATATCTTTAAAATACAAAGAAAAATATGCCATTCTTCTGTTATCACAATTAGAAAAAAAAAAACAAACTCTTCACTAGGTGCATAAAACTCTACAAGATCTGGACCCATCACCTCTCAAAGCTTGTCATATACAAGTCTTCTGTTCGTTCGCAGTACTCCAGTGACCCTGGCCATTCCATCACTCATGCATAACAAAGTTCATCCTGATTGGGGTTTTAATCCTATACCATGAATGCTGTGCCTCCACATCTTCACATGGATTTCTCTTTGTTTTCATTCAAGTGTTCACTGAGATGTAAGTAGCTTCTGCTTAGAGGATTTGCATGATCACACTTAAGTAGTCCTCAGAGGCTGAGCATGCTGCTGAGCAATTACTCTTATTTACTTTCATTTTGTAAAATTCCTTTCTTTCTTTCTCCCTGCCCCTTTCCTCCTTATCTCCCTTATTTCCTCCTTCCTTCTCTCCCTTCCTTCTTTCTTGATTGTGGTGGTAGATATATGACTTCATGCATTTCACAAAACCCATAGAACCACACACATTTTTTTTAGTCCATTCTGTGCTGGCTATAATAAAACACCAATCCCACATACAGTTAATTTATAGTGAACAGAAATTTATCAGCTCACAGTTCTGGAGGCTGAGAAGACTAAAGTCATGCCACTGGCAGGTTTGATGTCTGATGAGGCCATTCTCTTCTTCCAAGATGGTGTCTCATATGCTACATGCTCCAGAAAGTAGGAAGGCTCCATGGAGCCTCACATGGCAGAAAGTGGAAGGGCAAAATGAGAGCAAGAAGGAGCCTGAACTT
>NW_012153996.1:149082-149574 GCF_000956105.1 Propithecus coquereli
TCTAAAATATATTTCTAATCACATTTCTTCTCAGAATGTTCCATCCAGTCCACACCGTTCTGCCTTTCCATGCCTTGTTCTTTCTGCCAAGAATAATTTCTCCTCACATTTCTGCAGCTTCCCAAGCCCTCTTTTTCTCTAGTGAAGTCCTGCACAAGTATGCACTTCTCTGAAAACATCATTATCTTTATGCTATCAGTGAGCTTTTGTATTTGCTTCTCTTAAGCTCCCACCCTAGTATATTGAGTAATGATTTGTTTGCCTGTCTAAATCCTCTACTAGATTGAAGATGATTTCATCTCTCACAGTGTACTACACTTAGCAGACATTCAAAAAGTGTTTTGAATGATTGCAGGAAAAAAAATAAGTAAATTGTTACAAGAACTAGTTTGTTTTAAAAAAATTGAGGAGGAAACACAATCAACCACAGAATTCATCAGTTTGCTGCCCTATTGGCTCTATGTTGAATTAAATTGCCAGCACTTTGTGGGA
>NW_012153996.1:150714-151883 GCF_000956105.1 Propithecus coquereli
TACATTATTAAATAAAAATAAATCTAATTACCTTTTGGAGGGATGTCACCCTTGAGTTTGGCTTTATTAGTCATGTGTTATGGTCATCTAGGGCACAATTTTTTAGAAAAATACATGGATTAGAAATGAGTTTAAATTCAGTGCTGAGCTTCAGCATTTCCTGGATGTATGACTTAAAGAATAATCTGAAAATCTCAATTTCTTTTTCAATACATGTGTATAGTGACATTGAAATCTTACACAAATGTTATAAAATGATACCTGTTCAAGCATTCTATAAACTGTAAAGAACTATTTAAACTCGACATTAGCTATCTGTTTTTCTTGCAGTATGCATTGGGAATTGCATGGTTGTAGGTTTTCCATTCCCACTTGTTTGATAGAAATAGTAAGTTCACCCATTATTGTGAATGCAGATGTTAGGAGGAGGCTTAAAAATGGAGACTTGAAAGATATTAGGAATCTAAATATATAATATTTAATGAAAATGGAGTATTTAAATATTTCAGAGATGAGTATTAGCATACTCTTTTTAAACTCCTAAATTCTGTTTATTTTTATCAACTTTGCAAATATCCATTCAACACAAACTGTAATACATCCTAGACTCTCACACGTAAAAAGAGTAAGTGTGGATCATAGTGTTTTACTACTACCATAACCACAAGTTGAAGGAAATCGTCAAGCCTGGGAAATGATCTAGTCCTTCATAGATTTGATAGTCAACTGGAATTGAATATATATATATATATATATATTTCATGTTTATGTCATTTTACCCCTAGGTGTTAAAATAATCTTGATTTATACTTTTTTAGCTGAGAGATTCAGTAGAAAAAGAGTTATAAATGAAAAAGAGTTACATTATATTTCACATGCAAAGGGATGAATAGGACATTTGGCTGGAAAGTGTGTCTGAGCTGGGTAAGGTCCATGCAGATAGGATAGTGAGGGATTCAGATTGAAATTAAATGGATAGTAAAAGTGGTTGAAGCTTTTGTACATCATCAACAAAGCAGTTATTGTGCAGGTTAAGTTTCTAAAATTCTTCCTACCTCCATATTCTAGTTCTTTTGAACTGCTCAAAATTACCAGAAAAATCTCAGGCCTTTTGAAATTGTCTGAAGTACATTCTTTCCCTTCCTTTTTCCATTTGGTCAGTGTCAATG
>NW_012153996.1:153322-153671 GCF_000956105.1 Propithecus coquereli
AAAAAAAATGCAGAGAAAGTCTCTAAGCCCTGCAGTTTCAAGTTGGACAGCGGTAGAAGCCAAAAAAGTTTATTTTTTCAACACCGAACCTGCAAAGTCATGACAAATACAAAGGATTTGGAATGTCAGCACCTTGAATAACCCAGGTTGTCTGAATTGTAGTCTCTTAAAAGTCATTTTCTCCTTTCTGTTGAAGTTCTGCTTTCCTCTCTGTGGATAAAATGTTCCAAGTTTGGTGTGACCTAGCTAATTTTTCTCTGTGGTCTTACACAGATTCAGGCCAACTACAGGTACTATAGGAATTTCTGGATTTATATGGATTACCATTTCTCTCAAAGTATCATTTCTC
>NW_012153996.1:156496-157468 GCF_000956105.1 Propithecus coquereli
CATTGTTTTGTGAGTTTCATTTACACTAGATTGTCCACCTATTAGGCACATGAAACAATTTATTGGGAGTTGAGAGAAAATGTGCTCATTGAGATCTGAGACCATGACATGGTATATTTTTTATCATCTTGCTCTTCAAAGGAACTAAAGGTTTGTTAGAATTGATCAAAAAACTGGAGTATACCTACATCCACTGTAATTCAAATAGGGCCTTAAATCACTAAACCTCTTTTTGGTAACCCACGTACAAGCCAGTGATGGGGTAAAGGCTAAGGCTGTTTCTTTCGGTGAAAATTTGGAGAACTCAAATGGTTGTGGCAGCTTCAGCTCCCTTAGATGTATGCAGCACTTTTTTTTTTCTTGACACTGAGAGTCCCCAGAAAGACTTCCCGTGGAAGAAAATAAAAACAAACAAACAAATAAAATATTTTCTCTTATTTAGAGTGCTATTATAAATGTCAACATTTAAGCATTAATTTTCAACTAAAGAGATATAACAGAGATGCCTCAAGGACCTTTAAGAGAGAGTAAGACGCATGGGATTTGATGTGTCTTGTGAACCTGTAAAACAGAACACTGTATAGTGTTTAGAAGTTGTCAGGATTATTCGAACTTCATGTATAAATCAGTAGCAGTTCTTTATAAATCTGGATTATGAGTCCTTTGTCAGATATATGTTGTAAATATGTCCTCCAAGCTGTGGCTTGCCTTTTCATTTTCCTATCAATTTCTTTTGATAAAAAACAATTTTTAAATTTGGTGAAGAGAAGTTAATAAATTTTTCTTTTATGGTCAATGCTTTTGCATTCTGTGTAAGAAATCTTTACCAATTCCCAGGAGGAAAAAATTCAGTAGGCTAATATTATTTTTTTCCACACAAATATTTAAGTGTTGAAAAGACTTTCCTGTACCCATTAAATTACATTTGTACCTTTTCTAAAAGTTGTATGTCCATGAAAAGTATGGCTCTAT
>NW_012153996.1:169663-173204 GCF_000956105.1 Propithecus coquereli
ACTCCTGAGTCCTGCTGTTTTTGCATTACTAACAAATACTTCCAAGAACTTTAAAATATTTAGAAAACATTTAGAAAGAAGTTAATATAAATCCAATGTTACTATATATAACACATACAGTAAGACATTAATATTCACAAGACCAATATTGATGTAATTACTGATAGAAGGAATCTAATACATTGAGATTTAGTGTATTGCAAATCTGTGTCCTTTAATGATGAAGATTTGCTTCTGAAAAATGGTGTTCTAATTACATTTCCTGATGATTTATTTCTACTTTTAACTTTTTTTACAAATTGACCTTTAACTTGTAAAAAAATGGCTACCTCTTTCTCTAAATGTTAAAAATTTGTGTTAAAAAGCATAAAGATTTGACTATACGCTAACAAAATAACTTTTAAAAATTACCATAAAAAGAGAGCACTTTTATAATTCCTATAAGCAGGCTTTATATTGCTTAACATAAATTAATATTTTGGTAAAATATTAGATAATTTTGGAAGGCACAAACAACAAAAATGAACCTTTATTCTCCTAATGAAAAGGAAATTTTTAAAAGGGAAATGTACTAGAAGTTTATAGAACTGAATGTAGGATGGAAATGCAGGTGAACATCAAACAGGCAGCACATGGGAAAGGAATTAGAATCATCATAAAGTTCTCAAACAAGAACACTTGATAATAATGATATCACTAGTGTCTATTTTTAGACCCAAGATTTGAATTCCGGGGGGTGGGGAGGGCGGATTTTGCCTAGGTCACATTATGTACCTATCCCTTTGACTTGTCCAGTGGGGAAGAGGTAGTTTCTCCAAACAGGAAATTGGGATGATACTATGAATTGATGCTGCACACCCAGAAATAGATACAACCACTCTATTGAAAAGAAAATAAAAAATGACTATGCCAAGATTTGTAAATATGAAAGATTTTCTTGGCATCAGGCTTACCTGAGGTACAGTGTCATGCTTCTCTCAAGTACGTGTGTATTTATTTTAAAATTTTTTTAAAAATAAAAGCAAAGCAAGAAGTTTTAATTTCTTAGGCCAAGATGCAAAAGAGTGATTTTTTTAAACTATAGTTCTCACACATCATAACAATTGTTTGCAAAGAACATGCATATGCTTATCATAGATGAGTATTATTAGAATTGAAACCTGAATGAAATAAGGTCTGTGTTTTCACAGAACTCTTGATCAAGTAGGATTATGAGTATCTACTGAGCTAAGAATCCAATTATCCTAGATTCTAAACCAATGCTCTTCTCAGTTAAAATATTGAGAGCACATTTGATTTCCAATTTCCATTATAATGTGTCAGGTAGAACACTTGAATCTTTTGCAAGCCATAAATGCTGTAGATAGAACATGTGAGGATAATGCAAAATGGAAACTCGGATCATTTTACTCTTGGAATATTTTATTTGGTTCCACATATTGCACATGATCCTCACCCTCCTTGACTTGGGAAGCCCTTTCTAGGAAGATATTATTTCCATCCCATTGAAAGTTAAGACAAAAAATCAAACAAATAACTATTCTTTATAGTATGGTATATAATAAAACTGAGGTTTCATGATAGAAAGAACATCAATTATGATTTGTTACATATAAATATTACATTCTACATTTCCTTTTAATATAATATTTAATTATACTTTTATAGGTATATTAGAAACAACAGCTTTCTCAAGAGCCATTCTTCCCCCTTTTCACCTGCTAACAGATCTTTAATAGGGTTTCTATGGTGAAGTATCCAACACAAGGTATTGAATTATTTGGGATTTAATCCTTTAATGATATTCTCATTCTCCTTTTCTGTGATTGTTCTAGTGACAGTCATATGACATAACTTTGGCCAAGGAGACACAGGAAATATCTATTCAAGGCTTATAGGCAACATTTTCTTCCCTGATAAAAGAAAAGAATTAAGAACTCTGTCTTTTTCTGTAGATGGTGTCTTCTCAGATGGTGATGCTTAGTTGCCACACTATATTAAGGCCTTGAGGAAAAGTCAAGAGGCATTCAGAGAAGTACCTGCTAGTCTTCTTGAACTATGCAACAAATATCAGAATAAATCTTTCATTCTGTTACCTGCAGTCAAAAACATTTGCATAAACTGATGCATTAGAGATATCTGAATTTGATTTGTTTTCCATTTAACAAGTGAGAAACATTACTAACCTTAAATTATATAAGAAAAAAACAAAATACACTTTGTTGACAGACATTTAAAAATTATTAACAATGGCATTTGTTATTTGATTTAAATACTTTTAAATTAGATTAAAATTATTTTAGAGTTGCTACATTAAAATGGAACAAATACTGAGAAAGTATTGAATGTTATAATAATATATCTTGTATTTGTTGCTAAAAGTTGAAGTAAAGGTGTTTTATGTTGCTATTTACAGGCACTTATTCACAAAGTACACATTGTGGGGTGCCTTTAATTACAAATGAATTTTCTAAAATCTTGTATTATCTTTACCACTTGAATCACATATTTATAATTTTCATATTAACACTGCTTTGACTTACTGGAAATATTGCCAAGCTTGCTATAACTCAAACTTATAACTCAATCAAATAAAGAAAAAGCAAAACCAGTCACATACACTAAATTCTTAATGATGTGTAAAAACTCCCAAAGGGTATTACACATTTATGATAAAAATTCAAACAGTATCAACACAAAGCATGAAAATCCAACTTGACTAATATATTAATTTCTCTCCACCCTCCAGAAAATTTGACCAAACCCTTTCCTACATAAAAATATTATGAAATAATTTTTTTCCTGGAAAGTTATACACCACATACAAGGTAATATAGTGTGTGAGTAATCTCATAAACTAGGAGCTAGACTGCCTAAATTTGAATCCCAGTTTTGCCACTTCCAAGATCTGTGATTTTTGGGTAAGTTATTTAATCTAAATAGTTTCTTCATTTTTAAAATGGGAAACATAGCATTTGTTACACAGAATCTTTGCAAAGATTGAATAAGTTATTATACCTAAAGCTCTTAGAAAAGTGCCTGATACATAGTAAATATGGTATACATGTATCTCTTATGATTTGACTTCTATATTTTCTTTATAACTGCTTGAAAGATTTATGTATTATACTGTTATACTTTGATATGACTTCTATATTTTCTCTATAACCATTTGAGAGTTCTCTGTATCATCCTGTTATATTTTGAGACACTCTAATATCAGCATTATAAATATGATACACAACTTGTGAGTATTCTAGATTTCATATTAGTGGGTTATATAAACTTCTGTCAACTTCCTGAAATTCCAATGAGATTTGAATAGTTGATTTTCTCAACTCTTCCATTCTTAAAAATTCAACAATATTATTATATCTTTCTTAGGTATAATCTGCTTATAGATTATTGGCATAATCTCCCCACTACAGAATGGATAGATTATAGACTCCCTGTATTTTATTAACCTTGTTAGTAAGAGCTTCATACCTGCTGGTTATTGGGCACTAAACTGAACTAAACTACCTAATTCAGCATTGTTTTA
>NW_012153996.1:173254-174331 GCF_000956105.1 Propithecus coquereli
TAGAATATCAGAATGACTTCTTTGCCCCTCTTAAGGATCAGATAGAGTGAACTCTGAGAAATAGAAAAGTCAATAGAAGATTTTGCTCTGTAATAGTAAGACAGTCACTAATTAGAGAGATAAGTATTAAGTTATATCAATATAGAAGTTAAAGGTTAGAAATACCTGAGTATCACATTTCTTTTCATGGGCTGCATCTTTTATCAATAATTATCAAGTCTTTGTGGAAAACATGTACATTCTAATGTATCCCTGGATGTACATTATAATTACCTGGGTGCTTTTAAAAACATCATTTCTAGGTCCCCAATCAAACCTATTTATTCAGGATCTCTGGTAGTGGGACCCAGACTTTAGGGTTTTAGAATTTTTAAATGCAACCCAAGTGATTCTAATGAGCAGCCAAGTTGAGAACCAATGACCTAGTGACAAGTTAACTGACAAGTAAACTAGTAGTTCTGAAAATAACCAGGCAATATTGAAATATTGAAATATCATTTCATTATTATTAATGGGGGAAATCAAGTTTCACACTAGAACTTCAATATTTAATTGAAAATCAGTTAAGAAATGTAGAAACCAGTCAGTTAAGAAATGTATAAGTTGGGCTAAGTGTCTACAAATTATACAGAGACTCTTCATATTCCTACTTCAAAGAGAATTTCTATATTATTAATTGGATTGGAAGTTATGTGATTATTGCCAGAGAGAAGTTTGAGGTTTAAGTAAAGTTGTTATTTTCTACATTTTTTTTAACCCCCGTTCTTCAAACTATTTAGGTCGTTAGGCTATGCAAGGAAAAATGCAAGGATGTTCTTCAGTGGAAACACCTTTACACTTTTGGCCATGATCCCAGCAGCTCTCAATTTATATGCACTGACAGCACATTGTATTTAAACTAAGGCACATATTTTTGAGAAGGACAGTCTCACAATATTTGTTTCCACTGTGTAAAAACAATAGCCCCCCATGGGAGCTGGAATCAGGAATATAATACCTGAAACAATAGAAATAGTGAGTCAAAACTCAAAAAGGAAAAGAAGAAATCATTATTAGCTCTAAGGTTATTTGAGAAAA
>NW_012153996.1:177793-179223 GCF_000956105.1 Propithecus coquereli
GAAGAAACAGTAACTGATAAATAAATAACACTGTTTTTAATGATAATGTACAAAGATACTACTAAAGGCAACAATGAACTAAGTCATCATCAAATGAAATTAAGCACAAATATTCTCCATTTTACCTCCTGTTAAGTTTCCAGCTACTCAATGTGGTTTGACATATAAACAGAGTTTATTTCTTTATGATCAGATAATAAAATTACCTAGATTTTTATGGATTTAAAAAAATGCGGCCAGATATCTGATATAATTCATAACACCCAGAATTAACCTTCAAAATCCAAAAAAACATATGTTTTTTAGTGAGAAACATTAAATACTTTGAGATTTTGCTAAAAAACACCAAAAGAATTTAGTGAAATGAAAAGACTGTAAGGAGTCAAACTATATATGTTCTTCATGTTTTTTAATATCCCCAAACTTCTTTGCACCTCTTTGCCCCAAAGTCTTCTGACAGCAAGAAAGTTAGAAAACTTTTGTGACTCTAATTTTAGTCTGGGAAGTTTTTCTGTAATGAGGTACAAATAACTAACATTATCTCTAAATTTACCAGATGTTGGGTATCTTGGAGATACAATTTGAAAATTACTTATTTGTTTTTAATATTTTGAACTTTGATTATCAATTTTGCATTTTATATTTGAAGTCTTATTCTTCACAATAGGTGTAAAAGTATATACAAACTGCAAAGTATGATTGACTTTTAAAAAACATTTTTTAAACTCATGTTACAAAGACTATGAGGCTTGTGTTACACTTATAAACAAGTTAATTACAATACTATATTTGGGGTTCATCCATTTTCCATCAAAAATGTACTGAATTCTTTCTATTGACCAGAAACTATTCTGAGAATATAGCTTAAAATAACACAAAATCTTACTCTCATAATGCTTCCTTTCTAGTGCTGAAGATAGATAAGAAATAATGTTGAGTAAATGTTATAAAGCTTCACCAGACAATGTGATTTCCACATGCAAATTCGTGAAAATTAATTAAACTGAAAACTTCAGTCCCTCCATTATGCTGGTCACAGTTTAATTGCTCAGTACTTACAGTTGATGATTAATTACCCTGTTGGAGAACACGGACCTAGAATATTTCTATCATCACAAAAGCTCAATTGATGATTACTACAAATATTAAATAAAAACTGAAGAATGGAGTCATGATTATGGGCCAGATTAAAAAAGATATCATATTTTGTTAGGTGGTGAGGAGGGCAGTTCAGGAATACTCTCATAGGAAGTCGCATTTGAGTAAATAATTGAGTCAATGGAAAGAGTGAGACACATGAATATTTTGAAAGAAGAGCTGTCCACTAAGTTCCCACTATTTACCCCTCAGTATTTGTGAAACTTTATGATTTGTACTTTTTCAGGAATAATTATAATAGTTATGATCAACCATCTCAACCAAATCCAAAG
>NW_012153996.1:180728-183745 GCF_000956105.1 Propithecus coquereli
GATAGCCAGGGGATACTTTGTGAGAGAGGGAGGATTTAACTTAAGTCTTAAGGATAATTAGACACTAGAGACAGAGGTCAGAGAGGGAGTGGATCTTAGACAAGTTGATTACTTTTTAAGTGAATTTCAATGTTGGTTGGAATTTAATGATCATAGATAATGTAGAAACATATGTAAAAACCTTCAACTTAAAAGTTTTGTTTTTGTTTTATTTACTACATCAATTGAGAGCTTCTTAAAGAGAAAAATTTTGTTGTCCCCCAACAACTAACAGAATATTTGGCGTGCATTGGATTCGGAGCAAATTTTGATTGAATAATAAATTGGTAAGTTAATAAGAAAAGTTTAATAAATAAATAGATAATACCATTCAAAGTTATATGAGTCCAGGTCATATTAGCTTTAATGAATTAATGTAGACTCATGGGTTTTAGTACTGCAATGCAAAGTCATCCACTTTGCATGTTGGTTAGAGAAAAATGGTTTCTTTTTAGCTTTTTAATTGGATTCTAAGTTCCAACAGTTTCCCTGTATAAATTTGTAAGCCCAGAATGCAATAGCTTATCTGATAAGATGAGAATAATGAAAAACCAGGACAACACTGTGAAATACTCATTTAACCTAGAGCCAAAGCTTCTGACTTTTTTTTGTGTATACGTAGATACTTAATACAATGGTCCCTGATTTATGATGGATCAACTTACAAATTTGTCGACTTTATGGTGGTGCCAAAGTGACACTCACTCACTAGTAACAGCATTTTGAGTACCCATACAACCATTTTGTTTTTCACTTTCAGTACAGTATTAAATGAATTACATGAGATGTGCTACGCTTTACCATGAAATAGGCTTTCAGTTAGATGATTTTGCCAAACTGTAGGCTAGGCTAAGCTGTGATGTTCAGTAGGTTAGGGTTATCAATTGGATTTTCGACTTACAGTATTTAAACTCACAATGGATTTATTGATATATAATCCCATTGTAAATCTAGGAGCACCTGTACTCCCTTTTCCTGTTTTTGTTAAAACATATTTGATCACATAGAATATGCAGGTTAATCATCTGTTCAACATGTCACTGCATTGAATTTGATCTCTTCTGCAAACTGCCTTGGGTCTTTCATGATACTAAACAGATAAGTTTTTTTTTAAGTATTTGTACTTACAAAGGTAAGAGATTTAGAAGCTACAATCATTAAGTGGTTACATTGCATTAGGACCTGGCTTATCTGTGTACATTGTGTTTTATAACCCTCTTTTCACTCTTTTAGTAAGATCTTTCATAACACTATTTCATATTTTTCTAGGCACAGTGATCCTTAAGAAGTAAGAATGATACCCAGCCAATCTAATCATAAGGAGTCTTATGACTATCATTGCTGAAACTTCAGGAACAGGGGCTTTCTCTTCCTATTGCGCCCAGAGATGTGAACAGAAAGATATTTAGTACTGTAGCCACCATGGCCCAGGAGGGGCCATATTAGATATTGGAAGCAATTTAGGAGGAAGGTAGTATCAGAGAAGGTGGTCAGGGCCTTGTGTAATTATTTGAGTTCTGCAATAAGCTGTATTTTAAGTCAACCTTACAAAACCCTAGTCAGCTTGGTAAAGAAATAAATCTCCTATGTTCTTAACCCAATTTGGGCTCAGTTTTGTCTCACTTTCAACAAATCTAAACCTGATTGTTAAAATAGCAGGTGCAGAAGTCCTTCCTAAACCCAGTGTATCTGATCACTAACTTTATCCTCTGCTACCCCACACTGCCAGTTTCAGTGTCCTTGTTCCTGATGCTCTACATCTGACTACAAATTGCCTTCTTCCATTACTAAATTCTGCTGTTCTTGCATGGCTCCCACCAACATTGTCCAAATGTGTTCCTGTCTTTTCTCTTCCTAATATTTTTTAATTTTTATTTATTTTTTTATTTCAGAATATTATGCGATACAAATGTTTAGTTTACATACATTGCCTTTGCCCCACTTCAGTCACAGCTTTAAGTGTGGCCATCCCCCAGAGGGTGTGCACCGCACTCATTAGGTGTGAATATACCCATCTCCTCCTCCTTCCTCCCACCTGCCCGACACCCGATGAATGTTACTACCATGCACATGATTGTTGATCAATTAATACCAATTTGATGGTGAGTACATATAGTGCTTGTTTTCCATTCTTGTGATACTTCACATAGGAGAATGGGCTCCAGCTCTATCCAGGGTAACGCAAGCGGTGCTAGATTGACTTTTGTGGTTGAGTCGTGTCCAGATTGCTCAATTTATGACCTAAAATTTATTTTCATGCTTTGATATTTGAATATCTCAGTGCTTTTGTTTGAATATTTTTCTGGAATAATCTGCTATCATGCTCTCTGGTACCTTTGTGTTTTCAGACCCTGACTGCCTTGCTAGTGTTTCCCATTGCTCTGCTTCAAATTTTGACTTCTGTTTTCCTATTGTCTGTCTTTTAGTTTTTAAACTTTTGCTTCAGTATTAGATCACATAAATTTCTTGTATGGTATTATAATAATGTGTCAATTTGATCACACTTCCATATCATTCCATTTACCCTCAGCTTTATGACAGTGCTATAGCCTCAAATACAATTGCAGTCCTTACCACTGTAAGCCAGTTCACAAAAGGTCCTTTGCTGCCAACTCATTGCTATTCAAAATATTAAACTCAAATACATTCTGCTTTAAATCAACAATTCAATTTACTCTATAGTTTATCTTCCAGCCAAAGAAAAATAACATTGAATTAGCTGTTGAGCTTCTAGGTGTTAAGGTGGTCGATTAGGACAAGGAGTCAAACTCAATGTAACAATTAAGCCTTTATTCACTTAGAGCAACAATGAAAGCAAGAGGCATAAAGGAGAGGCACCAGCTTCCCATTGTTTTATTTTTCCCCATGGAATGGCACTAGATGTAGGTTAGATGAATGCGGTGTACAAAGAGGGAATTGTCTCACCTCGGGGATCGTCAACAAAAGCTCCTGAATTTTTTTTTTTTTTTTTTTTTTTT
>NW_012153996.1:183795-184540 GCF_000956105.1 Propithecus coquereli
TCATGTTTTTCATGGTATGACTTTATATCTAAAGTGATGTACTTCTTTACTTTTGCTCATTTCTAAGAGATTATAAATGCTTTGGTAAATTTATGGCAAGTAATTCAGATGCGTTTAGGACCATAACACCTAACCTCATGAATTATTCCAAAAGAATTATAACAGAAACAGAGGAAAGAAAAGTTAACTCTTAAAGCACATATGACAAGAAGAATCAGAAATAATGAAATAAGTTAAAAAGAATCAACATAGGCTTTTAATTTCAAAGATGGTAGAATAGGATGATATTATTATTAACAAGACTGTGAAGCTTAGAGAAAAATCACAGCATGCAAAAGAATGTAATGAACTGACAATTTCCCCCCATTAGTTTTAGATAGTAGAAGATATCTAAGTAGATTTATGGTGTATAACATTTTTTGAAAATCACTTAAAATAATGTGCCCACAGGGCTACATCTACTTAACTAAGATGTTTGATCAGAATTTTCTGAAATGATTGGCCATTAATAAGATGCTGTCTGGCTATCTGGTTACTTAAAATTTATTTGTGAGAATTGCTAACCTTAAATTTTAATTCATCAAGAATAATTCATTTTGAAGTGTATCCATTTTGACATTTTAACATTAGTTACATCACTATATTTGGAGTTTATTAAACCAAAATTTTACTCTTTCATGTCTTAATAGATTTTTCTACTAGCATGTAGAAACAGACTTTGGCAGAATCTTAAGCTCATTAGGGC
>NW_012153996.1:193680-198308 GCF_000956105.1 Propithecus coquereli
CATGCCCAGCTAATTTTTTCTATATATTTTTAGTTGTCCGATTAATTTCTTTCTAATTTTAGTAGAGACGGGGTCTCGCTCTTGCTCAGACTGGTCTCAAACTCCTGAGCTCAAGCAATCCGCCCGCCTGGGAGCCTCCCAGAGTGCTAGGGCTACAGGCATGAGCCACCAGTGAATTTATGGATACTAGGGGTGGAAGGAGGGAAGGGGAAAGGGCTAGGAGTGGAAAAGTACTGAGTCAGGTGCAGATGAGTGCCTCAGCTTAGTCCCTTGATTAGAAGGCTTCTGAGTGGAGATGCCTGGAATGGTAATGGTAATACAGATGTGTGTGTAAACCTAGCTAGTTCGGTGCAGGGTGCAAAATCCTTGATTGCAACTCCCTCTAGAAAACTGCATTGCTCTGATTGTGCATTGGTGTGGGGAGAACAGTAGCCCCCATAAGGCTTGTAAGGAAAAGAATTTTATTAATAATTCCCCATGTTTGGGTCTGAAAGATAACACCTAGGATTTCAGCCTGGAACTGAACTCCTTATTGTCTGTTAGCTAACTCTTACTTAAATATCCAGTTTGGAGAACTAGTATTTGTATACAATTGTTTCAAGAAAGTTTATCTGAAAATCATGTATTTCATGTATATATTCTCAGATTGAGGAAGATTACAAAAATTACACATTATTCTGCCCCAGATGTAATGCTTGCTGTAAATTTGTTTAAGTCATATTAACAATTTTCATTGATTAGCACTACTCCATGGTAGGGGTAGTGGGGAAGATTGTAAAGTCTTATTTGCATTTGACCCTATGATATAGAAGACACTATCTGCTATGATGCAAAACTTTGTGTAACCATAGTAAAAACTTCAGAAATGTTAGTAAGGTTATTCCTAAAGCTAAAGAAACATGTAATTTTCCTTGACAATGTGATATGTTTCCATCTAAATACAGTAGCTATTTTGTAACCATGTACTTTGGCTTTTTATTTTAAAAAACCAGGAAGCTCGGAAGTAAATATGAAAGTTTGTTCTAATAAAAACACCTATGGGGTTACAAATATTCATATCCTATACAAGTGGACTTCCAGTTATTAATTTTCCCTGATATATATTTATTATTTATTAATTATACTTCACTATTTCCTTATATATGTTTTTGACTGAAATATCAAATATTCCATAGAAGGAGGTGATACCAACTTTTAAAATGTAAAATAAAAATATGTTTTAACTCATTCAGAAAAGTAATGTCATATAGGACTTTAACAACATGGCTTTTATTATGGAAAGAAATTTATTCTATAGTACCCAAAGCCTTGGTGGATATACAGAAATTTTCTGAAAGAATACATTAAATCCTCGTGGTTTGTTTTTTTACAAGTAATGAATGCATATAAGGTCCAACTCCATTATATATATGTGTGTGTGTGTGTATGTGTGTGTGTGTCTATATATACATATATATCTGTACAATCAGGCCATACAAAATGCTGCTGCAAAGAGCATGTAATTGGTCTGTCAAATTAATTTTCTATAACAATTGCTGAAACTATAAATCTCATAATATCCCTACTGATTTTAAAAACATAATAAGATAATTATTGTTTTATTTAAAAAGAAATAGGAAATATAAGTAATGCATGATGAGTGAGTTCAATATTTAAATGTCATGGGACAAATGATTTTTGAAAAGCTTATTATTCTAATTAGTCATCCTGTATCTATGGAAACAACCATTTATTAGCGCTTGAAATAGAAAATCAGGTCCACAATTTTCTAACCAGAATCAGCCCAAAGGTAAGCCTGATGTTGCATACACACTGATTTTCATAATGTGAATAAGTAAATGGTAGTCAGTGCTTCTTTTAAGGAAAATAGTAAAAAGCAAATCTCATTTGGGCATTCCAAGACTTAATTATATTTTTAGAAATGGGAGGTATAACTTTGTAAATACTCATTTAACAATCTCAGATTATTTGAAAGTTTGGACTTTATATGTATAAGATTCTAACAAGTTTTCATATAAAACCTCACTTTGAATTATGTCTTTCTATTCTTATTTAATGTTTGTTATAGGTCACTATTATAATAGTAATTATAATGGCAATAAAAAGTAATGCTTTACTTCTTGTCTACTTCATTCAGAACAGTTCTCTAACACAAAGCAACAAGTTTATATTATTACAGATAAATAAAGTAATATGAAAAGAAGCATGTGCATTTCAGAATGTTACAAAGCTTGTCAGTGATGTAATGAGAATTTATGTTTTGTTTCCGTAACTCTAAATCATTACTTTTATACTATATCAGGTAGACATTTATGGACTGAATATATTACATTTTATTATAGATTAGAAAACTGGAAGTTATTTACTAGAAATATTTGTCCAAATATGAGAAATTATATAAACCATCAAAATAGTAATATTATGATGGGATGCAGCTTTTTAAAATAGTAATTATGGATAAACAAAAACAGTGAAAATGTTATTCCAATTAAATTTTGGTTTTAAAGAACCTTAAATTTGCCTTAATGTAAATGCTTAAATGAATGTTGAAGGGAGAAATGAACTTGTTAGACCTTAGAGAAGACATATCATCAATATAAATTAAATTATTGAATTAGGTTTAGTAAGATGTAATAGTGGTTGAATTGTATATGTAATCCACCCAGATTCGTTACCTCCCTCAATCTTCTATTCATGATTGTTTTACTTTCCTTTTCAGAATTACATAAGCAATTCAATATCTATGAAAAAGAAATCTGATAAATTTGATAAAATTTACCATAAATTCATATTAAAATTCTTAATACGTTAGGAAAAGAAGATACTTCCTTAACCAGTTAAAAATATCTATTAACAATATTTATAGCAAGCAGCATTCTAAATGGAATATAGTAGAAACAAATTTTTCATTTTAAAATCAGAGAAAACATAAGGAATCTGCCAATACTACTTTTATTTAACATTTATTTGACGTCATAACCAGCAAAATATGATACAAAAAGAAATTAGAGACTTAGAAATTGTAAAAAGGACAGAAAAATTATAATTTTGCATATTATATATTTCCATATAAACTTCTATATAGAAAATGAAATTACTAGATAATTTATTACAAAATATAGAACATAAATGTAACAGGATATGATTAATATACAAAAGTAAATTTCATTTCATTACACCAACAATAAACACGTAAAACAGATACTTTAAGATAAGAAACAATTTACAATAGTATTTAAGACCTCACAATCAATATAACAACAGATGGAAAAGACCTTTAGGAAAAAAATAAAACATTGTTATGTGAATTAAAGAAAACTAAAATAAATGGAGAGATAGAAAGGCTGAATTTCATAAAGATCTTGTCTTTCTAAATTGATACATAGAATCAACAAAATTTTAATTTTAATCCCAATTGTTTTATGAAACTTGTTAATTTGATTCTAAAGTTTATGTGGGAGAGTTAAGAGGCAAGAAAAGCAATAATTCTGAAGAATTCCAATACCACCCCCAATTAATTTGACTGTGTATTGTTAAAGAAATCTTTCCCTATCCCAAGGATTGCATATATATTTCTTAAGCAATAAACAGCAGGGGTTACTATTTAAAATTAATAAATGTAATAATGTTAAAATTAAGATCTTTTGTTGTAATTTAATTTTAAATCAGAAATATGTAAAACAAGACCAGAGCAATACCATTTCATACTCATTGGTTTGTCACTGCATCATAAAGTTTAATATTCAGATACCCTATGACAGAGCAATTATCCATCTAGGTATATAAGGAAGACAAATGTTTGCATTTGCACCTTAGGAGATGTGTAGTAGAACATTCATAAGAATGCTGTACACTAAAGCATAGTAAAAAAATGAAGAAACAATCCAAATATACTTTAACAAAAGAGTGAATGAATAAACTGGAATGCTAACACAATGGTATACATTAATGATCCGTAGTGCTGTTTACCAGTACGTGAATCTCAGAAGCACAATAAGTTAAAATAAATTCCCCCAAATCATGCACTTAATATTGACATTCTTACATAGTTACAATAACCAAAATTAAACTTGTAAGTCTTTCCATGCAATCACTTTTTAAGAAATACTTATAATCGAGATAAAAATATCTGAAAAGGAAAGTAAAAAAAATAATGAATAAAAGATTGAGGGAGGTGATTAATTTGGATGGAGGGAGGCAGGAGCATGGGGTGGGAAAGGACCACATGGTACATAAAAGTATGTATCTGTATATATACACACACACACATATGTTCCAATATGTAAGAAACTCTGGTGAATTGTTGTTAAACATAAAAAAAAATCTTGAAATTTTGGGGTATTTCCAAAGGAAAGAGGGCACATTTTACTGATTCAATGATTGAATAATTAACGAGGGTCTATGCTATAAGCCAGAAACCATGCTTGATACTGAGGACAGAGTCATGAATAGTTTGAACAAGGCCCTTGTCTTCATGAAAATGTTCCCATGGTTTTCACATCTTTTAAAATATATTAGAGATAATTTTTATTTTCCAGTTGAAAATAGTGATATTTAAGTTACTCAAGGGGATAGGGTAAGAAAATAATGAATCTCTTGGACTTAGGTGAATCCTCCAAATAACACCA
>NW_012153996.1:198668-202238 GCF_000956105.1 Propithecus coquereli
GTGTGTGTGTGTGTGTGTGTGTGTGTGTGTGTGTGTGTGTGTGTGTGTAATATCAATAACCCAGTTTCTTTTTTACCCCAGGACTATGTTGCAAAACATAATCAACACACTGTGGTCAAAGTTACTGTAGGATTTGTGAATATCTAGTAGGATTAGAATGTATTATGTGTTTTCCTTACATAAATTAAATAATTTTGCACTATTTTCAGGTACTAATGAGACATTAAATTGTTTAGCATGTAAACAACTTCAATAAAATGGCATGCAATTAAAAGGTAAGTGTAGTCATCACATTTCCTGGATGGTAATGACAAAAGCATCTCTTCTACAGGTCCCCTGAAGGAAAACAATTAGCCCAGAATCACTTTCACATTTTTACCACAAAAACAGCTGTTTGATGACTATTTAGCTAAGTTTGGAACATTTCACGAATTTTGTTTTCTTCAGAAGATTAACAGGAAACAGATGTTTCATTTGACTCTTCTATATGGTGAATCTTTCATAAGGAAATAACAGTGTTAATCTCAGATGCTCTCTAATGTCTGGGCCTTTGATACTTAGTCAGGTGCTGGCATTTTTTAAATTTCATATTAAATTTAAAAACCACTTAAACTGATTAGCACAGGACTTTTTGAGGTGCTATATGGTGAGCAGTTACTTTTTTTCTTTTATTGACTCATAATTATTTTTAACAAGAAAACATTTTGGATGGTGCAAATTAATGTAAAACGTGGGAAATATTTACTTATATATGTAGAGATGCAGATATATGTAGATATCTCTTTTTTTAATATGTAATCAACAGTAAGCACTTTGAAAATAAAATGTCCTAGGGCCGGGCGCAGTGGCTCACGCCCGTAATCCTAGCACTCTGGGAGGCCGAGGTGGGTGGATTGTTTGAGCTCAGGAGTTCGAGACCAGCCTGAGCAAGAGCGAGACCCCATGTCTAATAAAAATGGAAAGAAATTAATCGGACAACTAAAAATATATAGAAAAAATTAGCCGGGCATGGTGGCGCATGCCTGTAATCCCAGCTACTCGGGAGGCTGAGGCAGTAGGATCACTTGAGCCCAGGAGTTTGAGGTTGCTGTGAGCTAGGCTAATGCCACGGCACTCACTCTAGCCAGGGCAACACAGTGAGACTCTGTCTCAAAAAAAATAAAATAAAATGTCCTAAAAGCTATTTATAAATATATTGCCTGGGGCTGCTAGACTAATCAGCAAGAATGTTCTTTAAGTGAAGTTCATAGTATCAACAAACTGTTTTTAAGTCCCTGTTTTTTCACATGGCTTACCATGTGTCTCACTTATTTAAATTTTGCTTTTATTTTCTCTCTCTAAAGGTAAAAAATATTAAGAATTGCTTCCTGTGATGGGAAGAAGATCCTTTACCTGCCTTAACTTTTTCTAATGATAACTACCTGAAGACAAATATTCAAATATTTGTTGAATAAATGAATACATGGGGTATATAGTCTATCAATATGACGGGTTTTTCCCTCTTCTGTTTCAAAAGGATTTTTAATTATTTTAATGGAGACTGGTCCCCTCAGTTTAAAAGCGATGTTCTGTGTTGTAAAGGCTTCATTCTAATACAGCAAAACAACTCTCCAATCCTGGCATTTGTTTTAAGAATATACAGGCAGACTAAATAAACCCAATGATAATCCTGGAAGAGGTAGATTTACCCTGCCCAGGAAAATGAAAAAAGAGAGTTATTTGGAAGGAGGCAACGATGGCAGATTCTGTGAATGGTGTGAATACTGTGACCTGCACCCTGAGAGGCAGGACATCTGATGGGATGACAGTGGATTCCTGCAGGCTGAACACTAACAGCAGCTGCTCTCTGACAATGCTTAGCGTGGAGAAATTGGAGCTGTCACATACAAATGATCATACATGTTTAGAACAAAATCCTAGTAACTACCACTGGTAGATTACAGGCTAAAAACCTTTCTGCTATTTTTCCAGGTGTCTCATAAAATAAAGCACCCTCAGAATTCTTGTAAACTTTAGGAAGTAGGAAGGACCAACCCCACTCTACGTGATGTGAAAGCACTTCCCCACCCTCTCTCACGGGGTTAAACTGAGTCAACATTTTTCAACTTTGAAATCAATGAAATAATGCAAAATGTTTTGAATCTAAAATGTACTACTCAGCATATTCTAACCACTATACAAAAACTTGCCTGACATTCTGGCAAAGAGCAATATTATAAGGACCATATTTGAGTTGTCATCACATAGCAGTGATGATCTACATTGTAGTAGTTAAATCACAGGTTTTATTGATCATTTTCATGTGCATTCATCAAGAAGGACTCTAAAGCCTACCTTGGCATCCATTAGTGTCTATTTTACTTCTAAAAAACCATAATTTTTTAAAGATAATGAATCTCATATCAGATTCTTCCTATAATTAAGATTCTAGGTAAAGGAAAAAAGGTACTTACATACTGAGACTCATGTATTAGAATAAGAAAAACATACTTTGTGGTATTTAGAAAATGTCCCTTTTTAAAGAAGAGAATTAGTAAGGATCTAAAATTATGTGTTTAAATTTCATATTTACTAAAAAATACAAATAAGTATACAAAATAACACAAGTAAAAATTGTTTAGTAGAATATGGGGTACTTTGAAAAGTATGTATGAGATCCAAGAGAAAATGGTAAACCAACTCAAAATAACCAAACAATAATTCAGGAAATTAATGAAAAATTTACTAAAGAGATAGATATATTAAAAAAACGAATAGAACTTCTACAAATGAAAAATTCAGTTAGGGAAATATAAAACACAATAAAAGTTTCAAAAATAGATTAGACTAAGCAGAAGAATAAGTTTCAGAGCTTAAAGACAACTCTTTCAAATTAACCAAGTCAGTCAAAAATAAAGAAAAAAATCAAGAGAAATGAACAGAGTCTCTGAGAAATATGGGATTATGTAAAGTACACAAATATAAGAATAATAGAAATCCCCAAAGGGAGAAGAAGAAAAAACAAAAGGCATGAAAAACCTATTTGAGGAAATAATTGAGTAAAACTTCCCTGGCCTTCTGAGAGACTTAGACATCTAGATACCATAAGCTCAAAGAACATCTGGGAGATTTAGTGTAAAAAGATATCATTAAGGCACATAATCATTAGGCTGGCCAAAGTCAACATAAAGAAGGAACTCTTGCAAACCATGAGTTGAAAACATCAAATAACTTAAAAAGGAATGCCCAGCAGACTTCTCAAAAGAAACTGTCAGGCAAGAATTTTGTATCCTGAAAAATTGAGTTTCATATATGAATGAGAAATAAAGACTTTCCCAGGAAAGCAAATACAAAAGGAATTTGTCACCAATAGACCTGCCCTACAGGGAATGCTCAAAAGTTCTCTAAAGTAAAAAAAAAAATGATCAATGCTCAAAAGTATAAAAACACTCAAAAGTAAAGACTCAAAGTTCTTACAAAACAGTAACACAATTGAGAATACAAAGCAACTGGGGACAATCAGCATAATGAAATGGAACAGTATTTCACATACCAATATTAATATTGAATGTAAACAACCTAAATGCCTCA
>NW_012153996.1:202723-203774 GCF_000956105.1 Propithecus coquereli
GATGTTCTGTGTTGTAAAGGCTTCATTCTAATACAGCAAAACAACTCTCCAATCCTGGCATTTGTTTTAAGAATATACAGGCAGACTAAATAAACCCAATGATAATCCTGGAAGAGGTAGATTTACCCTGCCCAGGAAAATGAAAAAAGAGAGTTATTTGGAAGGAGGCAACGATGGCAGATTCTGTGAATGGTGTGAATACTGTGACCTGCACCCTGAGAGGCAGGACATCTGATGGGATGACAGTGGATTCCTGCAGGCTGAACACTAACAGCAGCTGCTCTCTGACAATGCTTAGCGTGGAGAAATTGGAGCTGTCACATACAAATGATCATACATGTTTAGAACAAAATCCTAGTAACTACCACTGGTAGATTACAGGCTAAAAACCTTTCTGCTATTTTTCCAGGTGTCTCATAAAATAAGGCACCCTCAGAATTCTTGTAAACTTTAGGAAGTAGGAAGGACCAACCCCACTCTACGTGATGTGAAAGCACTTCCCCACCCTCTCTCACGGGGTTAAACTGAGTCAACATTTTTCAACTTTGAAATCAATGAAATAATGCAAAATGTTTTGAATCTAAAATGTACTACTCAGCATATTCTAACCACTATACAAAAACTTGCCTGACATTCTGGCAAAGAGCAATATTATAAGGACCATATTTGAGTTGTCATCACATAGCAGTGATGATCTACATTGTAGTAGTTAAATCACAGGTTTTATTGATCATTTTCATGTGCATTCATCAAGAAGGACTCTAAAGCCTACCTTGGCATCCATTAGTGTCTATTTTACTTCTAAAAAACCATAATTTTTTAAAGATAATGAATCTCATATCAGATTCTTCCTATAATTAAGATTCTAGGTAAAGGAAAAAAGGTACTTACATACTGAGACTCATGTATTAGAATAAGGAAAACATACTTTGTGGTATTTAGAAAATGTCCCTTTTTAAAGAAGAGAATTAGTAAGGATCTAAAATTATGTGTTTAAATTTCATATTTACTAAAAAATACAAATAAGTATACAAAATAACACAAGTAAAAA
>NW_012153996.1:204989-211033 GCF_000956105.1 Propithecus coquereli
ATCAACAACAGTAAAAAATGACAAGGTTGGTCATTATACAATATAAAGAGATCAATTCAACAAGAAGATATAACAATCCCAAATATATATGCACCTAACACTGGAGATCCCAGATTCATAAAACAAATACTACCAGCTCTAAGAAAAGAAATAAAGTTAAAATAATAATAGTGGGAGACTTCAGCACTCCAATGACAGAGCTAGACAGATCATTGAGGCAGAAAATCAACAAAGAAACATGGGACTTAAACTGGACTCTAGAACAAATAGATCTAACAGACAGTTACAGAACATTCTACCCCAGACTGTAGAATATATATTCTTCTCATCAGCATATGAAACATTCTACAAAAAAGACCATATGGTATGCCACAAAACAAGTATCTTTGCAAATTAAAAAAAAAAATTAAATCATATCTTGTATCTTCTCTGATCAAAGTGAAATAAAACTAGAAGTCAATTCCATGAGAAATTGTCAAAACTATACAGATATGTGGAAATTAAATAATCTGCTGCTAAATGCTTTTTGGGTCAATTATGAAATAAAGATGGAAATCAAACAATTTTTTGAATTGAATGGCAATGGTGACACAAGCTATCAAAATATCTGGGATATAGCAAAAGCAATGCTAAGAGGGAAGTTCGTGGCACTAAATGCCTACATCAAAAAGACAGAAAGATCAGAAATTAACAATCTAATGTCACACGTCAAGGCACTAGAAAAACAAGAACAAACTAAGCCCACAGCTAGCAGAAGACAAGAAATAAAGAGCAGAGCAAAACTAAATGAAACTGAAAGTGAAAGAACAACACAAAGGATCAATGATGTGAAAAATTGGTTCTTTGAAAAGATAAACAAATTAATAGACCATTAACCACGGAAAGAAGAGGGTTCACATAAGCTCAATCAGAAATAAAAAAGGAGAAATTACAATTGATACCACAAAAATATAAAACATCATCTGAGACTGCTACATAGAAGGAACATACCCCAAAATAAGAAAAGCCATATATGACAAACCCACAGCTAACATTATACTAAATGGGGAAAAGTTGAAAGCATTCCCCCTAAAAAGAAGAAGAAAGTGTGCCCACTGTCACCACTTCTATTCAACATAGTACTGGAAGTCTTAGCCAGAGGAATCAGGCAAGAGAAAGAAATAAATGGCATGCAAATTGGAAAAGAGGAAGTTAAACTCTCCCTATTTTCTGATGGTATGATCTTATGCTAAAAAAACCCTAAAGATTCCTCCAAAAGACTCCTAAAAATGATAAATGAATTCAGTAAACTCTCAGGTTACAAAATCAGTGTACACAAATTAGTAGCATTTCTATACACTAATAACAACCAAGCTGAGAATCAAATCAAGAACTCAATCCCAGTACAATAGATGCAAAAAAATAAAATACCTTGGAATATACTTACCAAGGAGGTGAAAGACCTCTGCAAGGAGAAATACAAAACACTGATGGAAGAAATTGTATATGATGCAAACAAATGGGAAAGCATCCAATGCTCATGGATTGGAAGAATGGACATTATTAAAATGTCCATACTGTCCAAAGAAATCTACATATTCAATGCAATTCCTATGAAAATACCAACATCATTTTTCACAGAATTAAAAGGATGAGACTGGATCCCTATCTCTCACCATATACAAACATTAACTCAAAGTGGATTAAAAACTTAAATATAAGATCTGAAACCATAAAAATATTAGAAGAAAACCTAGGAAGAATTATTCTCCACTTTGGCCTAGGTAAAGAATTTATAACTAAGACCACAAAAGAAAATGCAATGAAAACAAAAATATATAAATGGGATTTAATTAAACTAAAAAGCTTCTGTGCAGCAAAAGGTATAATCAGCAAAGTAAACAGATAACCTACAGAATGGGAGAAAATATTCACAAGCTATACATGTGACAAAGGCCTAATATTCAGAATCTATAAGGAACTCAAATCAACAAGAAAAAAATGAATAACTCCATTAAAAAGTGAGCAAATGCATGAACAGACATGTTTCAAAAGAAGAGAAACAAATAGCCAATGTATCTATGAAACAAAGCTCAACATCAGTAATCATTAATGAAATTCAAATTGAAGCCAAAATGAGATACAACCTTACCTCTGTTAGAATGGCAATTATTAAAAGGTTAAAAATGATAGATGCTGGAGTGGGTGCAGTGGAAATGGAATGCTTATATACTGTTGGTGAGAATATAAACTAGTACAACCTCCCTGCTCTACAGAAAACAGTATGGAGATTTCTCAAAGAATTAAAAATAGATCTATTATTGAATCCAGTGATCCCACTACTAGAGATCCACCCAAAGGAAAAGAAGTCATTTTGTAAAAAGGACACCTGTGCCCAAATGTTTATTGCAGCACAATTCACAATTGTAAAGATATGGAATCAACCTAAGTACCCACCAACTGTTGATTGGGTAAAGAAAACGTGGCATTTACACACCAGGGAATAGTACTCAGCCATAAAAAAGAAATAATGTCTTTTTCAGCAACTTGGATGTAACTGGAAGCCATTATCCTGTGGGAAGTAACCCAAGAACAATAAAGCAAATACCACGTGTTTTTATTTATAAATGGGAGCTAAGCAATGGGTATGCATGGTCATACAGAGTGACTTAATGGTCATTGGATACTCTGGAGGAGGAGTTGGGAGGGACATTCAGGATGAAAAATTACCTGCTGGGTACAATATACACTATTCTGGGCACAATGTATACTTTTATTATTAATAAAAGCTTAGATTTCTCCACTATGCAATTCATCTATGTAACAAAATACTACTTGTACCTCCTAACCTATATAAATTTTAAAAAGGAGGAAAAAAGAAAAATGTTTAAAAAATTTAAGGTCATTGCATGCTATATATTTCTAATCTAAATAGATATTCATTCATTCATTTATTCAATTGTGGTCATTGAATATACTTTTGATAGGCACCTTCCCTCTCAATTGAGTGGCTAGTTCATATCTTACAGTAGAGAATTTCAAAGTTGATTTAAGTGGTCATAAATTGCTTGAAATAAGATGAAAAGAGAAAAAGACAGGGACTCTTAATCCTGTTGAGGCTTATTTTTAACAGTATGTACTGATATTGGTCATGCAACTTCTGTCTTGCTTTATTCACATTACATTTGGATCATGGCCACAGTTGTCAAAGCAAAACTGCATCCTGTTGAGGACTGAGCCAAAAGATGGGAAGAACCAGGAGATGCTGGAACACCTTGGTTTAGTAGGTCAGAAATAAGTGAGACTTTTTGGCTGCAGAATGACCTCTGGGATTTGCAGAGCAATAGAGAGATTATCATTCGAATTTCAGCACCTGGCTCTGGGGTAGGGAATTGGCATCTTGACAAAGGCTATAGAAACCCGTGGTCTAGGAAGGACTATTTGAAAACAAGCGGAGAAAATGCCATATTGACAAGAATAGTCACAGTCAAAGAGATTTTTTGGTAGAAGTGGAGAAGGAAACAAGATTGGCTTCATTCCAGCCTCTGATTTAGGAAGCCACCTGAGGGAATATGACCCAGTGCACAGCTCAGGACTGTCAGAGAAATAAACCTTCCCCATAAAGTGCCAGGCTGGTGTAGTTACCATGAGATCCTTGAGAAAATTGCTGTGGTTACACTACCTGTCATGGCGAGAAGAGCAACAATATCAAAGAAAGCCACTGTGGATAGTGAACCCAGATGCAGAGTCAGAGGTAGTACATGGAGACTACAGAGGTTGATGCTACTGATGGGTTGATGCTACTGGTGGGTATACATTCTTAAATGCCTTCTAGAATTTACCTAGAGATAAAATTAAGAATGAGGGACCTAAATTCCAATAGTCAGAAAGGCAACATCGAGGTTGCTTGCCATTTGCAAGTCATCTACAGTCCCCTTTCTCAGGCTGGTGTTTAAAGAAGGATACCTAGTCTTGTCCCTTTGAGGACTTACACACTATTCATTATTGTTAAGACCACAGTGGCTTTGGAGCTGATACTATCACCATTAAAACCTCGGATTTTTCTACCCTCTGTGTACATGTGTTTGTCTGGAGCTATATTAATCAGAGACATTCTCCACTTCCTTAAGCTTAAGCCCTTACAGATTCTTATTGGACCCAGCAAATGTGGACAGTTGTAGGCTACCCATCTTCATGGTGTTACAGGTGAGTTCATCCTTTACCCTACCACTTGTACTAAGCCCTCTGGTCAACCTGATCCCCAAAGCAATCTTTGGGAAGCACTATGTCAGAGTCTGTGCTGTATTATTTAATGAAGGGAGGGCAGTTTCTATTCCTAAACCACATTGGGATGGATATGAGTTCCTGGAATTCGCCATAAGAAAAATGCATATTTTTCTCCTTAAGACAACTTATATTCAGACACAGTATCATCTACCTTTCACTCCAAATCAGGCGTACATGTTTTTGCAGAACTATCAGGAAGCAGCTTTTCCAAATACTTTCATGAGTAGAGTGGGTTGCTTCTTGCTTCTCTTCTTCTCTAATGTTTGAATATTTAGTTTCTAGGTACTTTAGCTCAACAAGGAATCCTGACAAGTGCCTTAGCAGTATGATTAGGACTTGCTATCGACTAGCTCCTTCTGACAGCCATTCCCTAAGAAATTGGCTCTGTTCTTCCTGTTATCAATTTCACCACTTCTTAAGACCACATCTACTGCCAGAGCTTCATGCACACTTGGCTGGAAAATAACCAAATGCTTTATGGTCTTGTTCAGAATTGGATTTGGAATGACAGTTCTTATTCACTAGGGAAAAAGAAGAGGAGAGGACACAGTTTTGTTCCTACTTCTTTATTATCCTCTTAGATTCCACATAATCTCCCTTCCCCCCACTGCCTTAACCTCCATTCTCCTGTATCCTAGGGAAGAGGCCTAGGATACAGGTGGAGGGAGACCTTGACTGTTGTAAGTGATAACGTTTTAACATACAACTATATTATGGGAATCAAAAAGCCTGCTATGTCCAAAATTTCTATATTCTATTTCCCACCAATCTGTTTGTTCTGTGCTTTGAACAGATCTTTGGAATATGATCTTTATGGACTAGGCATTGCCTAATACCTAAACTAGTGCAGAATTTCTTAAAGATGTGTGGTTTTGGGGTCTATTTTTTAAATCTGTTTTTCTAGTTTACAGTTGCCTATTTCAGTTCACCAGACAGCAGGTGTTTGGTTTCCCTGCTGGCATTTAGTCTCAGCACATGTTCTGCCCAGCTGAGTTGTTTTTTTCAGCAGGCACTCCTCCTAAGCATCAGTCAGAGCTTTCCTGGGTCAGCTACCAAATAACAAAGTCAACCATGAGCTCCCAGAGCCCTCTGTCATTTAGGTCTCTATGTGGTGCTTCCTTTGACCCCTTTGTTAAATGTCATGTGTAAAAAAGCAAAAGGTGCATATTGAGACCTCAACTCCATATTAATCCACCCCATAGATATTTGATGTGACCCTTTGTCAGTTACTGAACAAAATGAATTTTTATAGAAATCGTGTTGAAATTGGATTTTTCCATGTGGCTGATCAAACAGTCACCAGTCAGCAGGGAAATTCAGAACAAAGGAATGTAGCTTCATGTTGGAGAGAAGACAAGAAAGGAAAAATAAAGCCAGTATAACATAATGGAAATGTTAAATTTCATCTATTTTATATTACATTAAAATGTAATCCATAATAGATACATTAACTATGTTAAGAGTTTTCGCATGAGAATTCACTGTCAATAGAGACATCCCTAGGCAAGATTTGCCTGTCTGTGGCAGGTGTGTGTTTGCATCACGAAAAGAGCAATGGGAATTAAGAAGAGAAAGGGAGGTACAGTGGAGACCATAAAGGAAGTAATATTTCTCAAACTCAGCCTTAGGAAAAATAAAACTGAGTCAAAACAAGAAAGCTGAGTCAAAACCTCCTGGGCTTCACATGTTTTCTTGCCTGTTAGCAAAATAACTAGTGTGAGTTGTAACACATTTTACAGGTTTAGGATTTCTGCTAAGAAATTTTGGTGCATAAGACA
>NW_012153996.1:212998-213326 GCF_000956105.1 Propithecus coquereli
TTCACTCAGAAATAACTAAATTTGACATCAGATGAGAAAGGTCATCTATTCCCTTTCTTCAAACTAAACTGGTCTTTTCTGCTTCCCCTTTACTGCCCTACACACAACCATGACAATATTTTGTTCCACTTAAAACCTTATCATCTCATTCTAATAATTGAATAGTCACTGGTACACTGGTACACAGTTCTGTAGGAAGAAGAGATTGTTGAAATGTATTAGCAAATACAAAATAATTTTGTTACATATAAACAGTGGAAAACATAGCTTAGGAGAAATTATCAAGGTTAATCAATCTAGTAAGCTTGATTTATCTCTGAAAGTTTTT
>NW_012153996.1:217803-219305 GCF_000956105.1 Propithecus coquereli
ACTAAATTAATATAACAGTTCTAAACATCAAAAGTTCAAACTAGCTTTAAACAAGCTAAAATAACAGTATAGGTAGGACTGCATTCCTTCTGGAGGCTCTGGGAGGAATTCATTTTCTTGACTCTTCTAGCTTGTAGGGACCACCTACATTTCTTGACTAATGATCTTTTCTATATCTTCAGAGCCAGAAGAGCAACATCTTAAAATTTCTCTTTCTGACTCTGACCTCCTTCTCTCACTTATAAGGATCCTTGTGATTACACTGGGCACAACTGGATAATCCAGGATTATCCCCCCATCTCAAAATCCTTAATTTAATCACATCTACAAAATACCTTTTGCCGTGTAAGGTGAAATAGTCACAGGCTTCAGTAATTATGAAGTGGGCATTCTGGGAAGCCATTATTGTATTCTATTGTCCACAGGTGGGATCTATAGTGTTTTGTTGTTGTTTGTTTGTTTTTAATTTTCTACAGGGGTCAGGACATGGCTTCTGCATTTGAGAGGCACAATGAATGTCTGTTGAATAATCGAATCAATTAAAGAAAGAACGAAGGAGTGAATATTAGAAAATCTTACAAATACCTGGATTTTCTACTTTAGTACTAATACAATGTAATGAATGATCTAAAGCAGAACTTCCTGTAATCCACTAGAGTAGCAACAAATTCATAGAAGGTGTAATCTCCTATGAATTTGTTTCAATGTATTATAAAAAAGTTTACCTACCTATTAAAAGCTTTACCTACCTTGGGATGTAGCTCTAACAAGTGGTGTGCTCTCAGGACAACTTCTCATCATCGTATTAACTTAATTCTCCTCCATTTATGTACTATGGTTACAATGGTAAGAATATTTTTGATGAATAATATGTGTTAGATATGTCTCTTTGAAGACAGTAAATGCTGGAGTTTGCATAATGAGTTGTAGACATGCTGCTTAGAGAGTTCTAAGTTGTGATTTTTAGCTTGAACACCACTTTGCTTTGCAGAATGTTACTAGTTTTTCTCTGTTAACTAAAAAAGGCACTTATCTTTAAATTCATGAAGGTTTATTAGAATATGTTTTATAAAATTATCAGCATACTTTATTACATACATAGATTATACTGTTCATTATATATCAAAATACTGCTTTAAGCTACAGTGAAAGATCTTTGCTTTTGAATATTTTTATTTATAAACTGCTCAGAGCTGTTATTCAATATTCAGTTTTTAAGGTTTCACAAAGCTCAGTGGAATTTCACTCATCCATTTAAACTTTAATCATGGCAAAGAAGTACATAGATAACGATTTATTGCTTCAAAATAGGACCATGAAATGACATGAAAAATGTTCATATCTTGATTGATATATAAGCATTTACAAGATTATTATATTTAATTCAATTCATGACAACAGCATAGAGTTTTCAATGCTATGTTCTGTATTTATTTGCATTTCAGACTCTCATACTGAAAGCGGTTGTCTCAATCAGTTCACAGTACTACAGGCAGAAAATT
>NW_012153996.1:219360-221689 GCF_000956105.1 Propithecus coquereli
AGGTTCTTGTTGTATGATATTTTATCTTTTTGATAAAGTTTTTGTTTCTGTTTTGAATTTCTGTCTTAGGTATTTCGCAAATGTCTTTAAAATTTGATAAATCCACAACTCGAATTATTAATCTCTTATTTCTCTAGCACTTTTTCATCCAAATATTGACTGCACCACTTCTCTGAAGCTGCTTTCTTTGACATAACCATAGTATTATGAAAGTTGGTCCAAAAACTTATTTGGTTCTCAGTATTCATTTTTCTAAAAACTATTTACAGAATTTGGTTTGTTACCAAGAGAATCCTTCTGAAATATTCTTGTTTCCTTTTCTTTCAGTGATATCACACTGTTAGGAATATTTTAATTCTCTCGTTTCATTTTACCTATACTCTTCGATGTGTTCTGTTTCTGCTTCCCTCTCTAAAAGGTAAAAGTTACCATGTTTGTCCTGCAATATTTATTCTAACCACACATTTTCTTCTATTTTCATCACTCCTACATTCAACTATAATCTTTACAATCTAAATATCTTCAGTCATTTTCTTTCTTCAGCCACAATTCTTTTATTTTAATTGTCTACTGGGAAATTCTATACTCGTGTTTTCTTAAATATGTTCTCTTGGCTATGTATTCAGAGAATATGCTGGAAAAATTTCTGCAGTAAGGTGCACATCCTCTTTGATAGTTACGATGCATATCACAATATAAAAGATGCTGAAAAGTTGCACCAAAAAGTCACTTTAATCGGGTCAAATTTTCTAACAGTTGTTTTACCACAGAATTCCTTCCCCCTTTTTTTCTCATTAAAAAAACTCCTAATTGCCACCAGAACTTTGGCTTCACAGAAAACACACTGCAGGATGCTATTTCAAGTGAAGTCCCAAATTCAGCAAGTCTCCCAAAAAATTCATCTGGGCATGCCTTCTAGTGGCTCCACCAAACTCCCAGTAACCTAGTTTCAAAATATTATTTATCTTTTCTTCTATTCCCAATTGTCTTTACATCTAATCACTCAGCAAAATCAGTTAATTCTATTTTTAAAATGCTTCATACATTCTTCCTTCTCCTTTCCCATTTCTATGGATATTACCCAATATTGCAGACTGTATCTTTGAAATAAAATTTAAAAGCAGCATTTTATTTAATTTTCTCATTTTCCTAAGTTTAAACTATGACATTGTACTTTTTTCATTTAAAATCTTCACTGGTAAAATTGTTTCAATAGAAGCATGCACATTTCTCATTCAGACATTTAAAATAAATCCTTCAATACATGACTGTAATCACCTGATTGAGAAGAAATTCTTTTATCATGGGGTGCTATACTAGATTACTAACTAGGGCACTTCAAACTATGTAATATTTTCTCTTTATCAATTCATTTACTTATTCTATAAAATTTGGGGAATTTCCAGTGTACCATGGCTTCACGACAGTTTATGTGAACATGCAAAGATAAATATCAAGCCATTGTGCTTGTGTGGATATGTGTGTGTTCTTACTATGTCACACTGCCTCTCTGATTTCTCAGGGGGATAAATTACTCAGTGAAAGCTAGCAAAGAATTGAAAAAAGATAAAATCTCATATAACAGGAACTTTCTATTAAATAAAGCATGATATATGTAGGTGACTATGATTATAAGCTACGTAAGACCTGAATTAAAGTATTTATCTAGGACAAGTATGTTGTGTTAATTGCTCCCATTTTCAGAAATAATTTTCTGACTCCATTAATATATGCACAAATTCATTGCCTGTTTAGGTCTTATTAATTTTTCTAGACCTATCATAGGCATTATTCAACTTAATTCCCGTAGTGTACATTTGGTGAGGCATTATGACTTAGTAGTTTAGACTTCATAATTTAGAATCACAAAACATGGATTCAAGCTCTGACTCTCCTAATTATTAATCTTGCTTTGAGGAAAATAACTTTTAAAATATTTTCCCACTTCAGAAATGACAGACTTATTTTTATCTCAAGGGTTATTGTAAAAATTAGATTAATTTGCTTGGCATGTAGTAAGTGCTCAATAAATGTTACCAAATATTACTATTTCATTATCTTATCTCATGCTTTTATATCCCAGAGATAGGACTTTGTTTTGTTTATGTGTATTTTACTCTCTAGTTCTTTTAACTCACACATTCTTAAGGCAGTGTATTCTTTTTGTTGCTGTAAGAAACTTTATGACCTAAAAACAATGTAAGTATTATTTATTAAATACTATAAATTATTACTTCTTAATCTTTTAAAGGTTATTTTATTTTATTTTTGATTAAAGGCTTTATTTATGAAAGAGGTGATAACAAGGAGGGCAACACTCAAAGAACCC
>NW_012153996.1:221809-224125 GCF_000956105.1 Propithecus coquereli
ATAACTATGTGGATTTGTTTCTATTGGGGGCTTCTCTGAGAGAAACTGAAAGCAAAATGGTTGGTAAAGAGAAGGAGACGAGCAGTCACACTTCAAAGACTTCTGACAGGAGGGTACTGAATGGTGAACCCCACAATCAATGAAGTAAAGAAGAAAAATGGGTAGTAATAAAGTGGGATAAACTCACCTCCCTGCAGGTTTCTCTTCAAACTGCTTTGGTTTGTATTCTCTCTTTTCAATCTCTGTCACTATGATCACTTCGTCTTATTTTTTTTCAGATATCTCTTCAAAGTTTTGATTCACTGCTGGCACCTTATACAAGTGCTAGCATTGTTATAGTTTTATTCTTAATTTTATGTATTATACCACTTCAGTGGTAATTTGGAAGGAGAAGGAAATAAATAAATATTCACTCATCCATCTTCTACTGAAAATATCAATCCATCTCATTTAATTTGTCATCAAAGTAATTATGCACAGTTTATAGATAAATGATTTTGTCAAGATGAAACAGATAGTAAGACTTTGAACAAAGAAATACTTATTTCTCTGTGTTAATTTTGTCATTTATATTATAGAGACAAATAAACTAACATGGTAGATTAGATGAATTCACCAGAGCTAAAGACACTTATAAAACTTTATCAAAGTAACTGGCCTGGCTAGACCTTACTGCCAATGTTAGAAAAGTAAGAACAACCATACATTTATAAATTTAATATTATGATATAGCTAATAAATCAGATTTTGTTTAAATGTGGAAATACCTCATGTGTAGACACACACATATTTCTCAATTATATCAGTCACAGTCCTTTAGAAAAACAGATCACATACATAAATTGGTAATCAAAAATAATTTAATTAATAAAAAACACAATTGTTGCCAAAGTTGCTGGCAAAGTTAAGGGAAAAAAGAGACTGTAAAGTACACCTCCAAGCAATAGCATGGAGCTATTATCAACCAAGGCCTGGAGAAGAAATGTGACGGAGCAATGATCAGAATACAGAGTAGCTCTAGGAGAGAGTTATTGCATGGGAGTTGTGGCCTTTGGTAGAGGGCAGCAGTCATCCTGTGGTTCTGCCCATTCTCTTCTCACACATCGCAGTCTCTGACAGTTACTTCTGATGGTAGAATCAAATAGGGAAGACAGAGAACAAAGGAGTCTATTAATACCATCCACAAAGTTCAGTTTCCCAGGGACACAGAGCAGGATGGAAAAAGGTGGAGGATGGTTTGAAGAAGTGAACAAGGACAAATACCCATTCCAAATATCTATGGGCAGAGAAACTGCATGTAATCAGACTTTTAACTCCTAAAGTCATTTATATGGGAAATAGACCAGAATGTCACAAAGAAAAAGCATTTTCTTTGAAAAATGATGGAAAAATGTGACTTTTTTCTTTTTGACAATATTATAAAAAAAAAAAAATCTTTTACCTGCCTTAAAAGTTTTAGATGTCACAAAACGCTTTAAATGAAAATAATACAAACACCAAGGCTAAGAGAAGTTAGAGATACTTACCCAGACTTACCTAGTATATAGTTACAAAGTAACTGAGGCAAGATGCAAGACATCTTTGTTTCTAGAGGCAATGTTCCTTCCATCCCAGTACAGCAGGCTTCTATCGGAAGAATCCTGTACACATGCAGTGACCCCCACTCCTACCTATGTGTGGCTTTTCACAGTGAGTTAATATCATCTGAGGCAATTTCATTTTCATTTCTCTAAAAATCTTTATTATCTTTTTTTCTCTCCCAAATTCTTAATCTTTTAAAGGTTATTTTATTTTATTTTTGATTAAAGGCTTTATTTATGAAAGAGGTGATAACAAGGAGGGCAACACTCAAAGAACCCACCTGGTCAAATCAATTTTGTCACCATAGCCACTGAGCGAGCACATGAGTCAAAAATGGAAACACAAGTCCAGTCTGTCAGCCTTCACAGTTACACTCACTCATGTGGGTGTGTAGAATATAGACAATTTGTCCCAGCACCTGTGTATTCTCTCTTTGGGTTAGTTTTCTGTATTTCTTTTGATTATAGATTGTCTGTCATAGCCACTCTGAGGAAATACAGAAAAAAGGCAACTCCTGTAACTTACATACAACATGCGAAGTCATTCTATAGCAAAAATTCTACTTAAAGAATCAGTTTACAACCCTTACTACCCACAGGGCAATGCAGTGAGAACTTCCTTTCCCTGTAAGCACCAACTTTATAGGTTACTTTAATCTTCCTCTTGCTTTTTGCCTGTATGTCTCTTTCTCTCAGACCTAATTTAATCTCATTTTTTCTTATTAACAACTCTCTT
>NW_012153996.1:238096-239987 GCF_000956105.1 Propithecus coquereli
TAAAAGAATAAGAAAAATGATGTTATGTCTTTTCAAAATCTTATATCTTCCTCACTTTTTATAGTCTTTTCTTTGAGGGATACATCCAGTTGATTCAGGCTAGCACAATTGGTGTAACTCTTTCTATCTGTTCAATATGTGGGGTAGGAAATTTTAACTTGATAGTTCATGAAGACTTATTTAAAGTTGGTCAGGAGTTTGTCTTGGTTTAGCTGGATTTTAACTGAGATTTTCATCCTCAGAAACCATACCATTTTCTTATTCAGGGTTAACAGCTTTAAGGACTTTGCCTACAGAAATGTTTCTCAACTTTGGCATTATTAACTTTTGGGGTTAGATAATTGTTTCTTGTGGGGGGCCATCCTATGAATTGTAGAATATTTAGCAGAATCCCTGACCTCTACCCACTTGATACCAGTAATACATTCCCTTCAGTGTGAAAATCAAAACTGTCTCCAGATAATGACATGTGTCCCCTGAGGGCCAAAATAGCCCTCAACTGAGGAATATTGATATACAGGTAATTGGTGCTTCTTATAAGCTCCGGGGTGTATATGATTAGAGCCTTGGTGAAAATTAGGAGTAGAGTTTAAGTATAGTTTCTTGGAATATACCCTGTTTGGTGTTCTTTTTGAAACCTGGGTATGTGTTTTTGTGTATGACACTAATTTGACATGAATTTTCAATCATTATTGCTTCCAATATTTCTTCCGTTTCTTTCTCTTTTCTCTTGCTGGTATTGCCATTACATATATGTTATACTTTGTCATTTTTGCATAGTCCTTGGATATTTTGTTTCTTTATTTAAATCTTTTTTTTTAGCTTTTGAAGTTTTTATTGACATATCGTCAAGCTCAGAGATTCTTTCCTCATCAGTGTCTAGTGTACCATTAAATCCATCAAGGCACTCTTCATTTCTGTTACAGTGGTCTTGATATCCAGTATCTCTTTTTGATTTTTTCTTAGAATTTCCATCTCTTTGCTTACATGACTCATCTGTTCTTCCATGTTGTCTACTTTTTCCATTAGAGCCCTTAGTGTATTATTCACAGTTGTTTTAAATTCTGAGCCTGATAATTCCAAATCCCTGCCATTTCTGAGTCTGGTTCTGATGCTTACTCTATCTCATCAATCTGTGTGTTTTGTGTTTTAGTATGAATTGTCATTTTTTGTTGAAAACTTGACACAGTGTCCTAGGTAACAAGAACTATGTTAGATAGGCCTAGAGTGATGAGGTGGTAAAGTGTAAGGGAAGAAGAAGCATTGTATGTACCTATGATAAGGTCTCAGTCTTTTGGAGAGCTGTGAACTTCATACATGCTTCTCAGGTCTTTTCCACCCCTTTGGTGTGACAGGTTGGCTGGGGGGCGGGGGAAATAGAGTGACTACAGAGTGCCAGGCTAATTGGCAGGTTTGGATAGGATGGCTCAAATTCAACTCTACATTCATGCTCAAAGAGGGAACTATATGTTGTCTGATTACATTTCCTTTCTTGAACAATTTTTTCCCCTCTAGAGATAATAAACGCTTTATTTTTGTCAAAAAAAAAAAAGAGGGAACTATAAAAGGATTGGATAACTATGGACTCATGTGGCTCATCCATAGGGTTTTTTTTTTTATTTCAGCATGTTATGGGGGTACAGATGATTACGTTATGTATGATGCCCTTACCCTCCCTCCCCCCGCAAGTCTGAGCTTCAAGTGTGTCCATTTCCCTGGAGGTACGCATCGCCCTTACATCCATAGGGTTTTAGGTATCATTTCTTATTCCTTGGGCCCATTCCTTGACTTTAGACTTTTTAATCACATAAGCTCTTAGCAGAGCTTAATTTTCTTTGACTTAACTTCTGGATTCACCCACAAAAATGGTAGATTATAAAATAAATATTAG
>NW_012153996.1:240037-242057 GCF_000956105.1 Propithecus coquereli
AAAAAAAAAAAAAAAAGAAATATCTCATTATAAGTTTTACTTTCCAATCTGTTTATAGGAGCTTTCATTTGGGATGTAGACATTTTGGGAAAAAATCAAATTTATAATCACAAAGAAAAAATAGTGACAGATATAGGTACCCCAGAAGATTTTGTTATATTTCTTGTTTCATTCCTACTGAAAAGAGTAATGAAAGTGTTGAATATTGTTAAGCAGACTCAGGGGCTAATTCTCACATAAATTCCCAAAACAAAAGAAAAAAAAATCCTGTTGAAAAATTGTGAAAGGTACCTACGGGGAGACATTCTTGGGACTAGCACTACTTTAGGGTAAGAAGAAAGAACTTGAAAATCTAAGGGAAAAAACTCCTGTATCAACTGAGAGTCATCTAACATCACGGTTTTCTCCATACAGTCCCAGTATATTCCTGTTGCCCTATGCAATTATTATTAACTCTCCTGATACTCTCAAAAGTGTCCCAGTCTGGATGATAAATTATGTGACCATATAAAACTTATAGCCATAATGCTTTAGATACTAAAGGACTTTTCACTATTGAAAACAAATTGCTCCCCAAACCAAAATGAATGCTAGGATTTGAGAAACTATTGCTATTCTATTGGAATGAAAAGTAATGAAGTTTGAAAACCAAACTTTTGAGAACTGGCCTCTTTAGTGTGGGTACTGTTTGGTCTGGTCTGTGACAGTTTCATTCCATTGGTGCAATATTCCGTGTTAGAAAACTGATATATCCAATTACAGAGCCAAATCTCTTGAGAACCCTAAGGTAACAATCGCAATGTGAGAAGCTTATCAACTAGTTAAATTTTATGTAAGGATTTGTTGCACTTAATGGATTTTTTTTCAAGATTTTAGAATTCTAGAGGAGACTGAATTTGAAATTTTTGCTTATAAATTACTGTTCTGAAGGAATATTGTAAAACCCCAATATTAAAATGATGATATTCCTGTTTTTGGTTACAATTAAATCTTCTGGCTTGATGTGCTTCTTATCATTTTAGTGATGTGTAGAAATTCTTATGAAATGACCTGGATGAATTAATATTAATAGCAATCAAATTTAAAAACAGGTCGTAACTTTTTGTTTCATGTCTGCATTGTATTTTAACAGTCCTATGGGATTTAAGAAAATAGCAATAGAAGACAGGATTCTTGTCTCTACAGAAATCATCAGGGCATCAACAATAACAATCATAATCATAATACTTAATAATAATACAAGTCAAGTTCCTGGCATGAAACAAACGTAATACTCAAATTGGGTACTTTGAGGAAAGTTAAGCAAAGGAGCTCATTTCAAGAGTCATAGAAGAAAGTCCCATCAGGGGTAGAGAAACCATAGGGATAATGGAATACCTTGAGGATAATAATGGAAGGGATGTTATAACTCCTAGATACTCCAGGGTGGGAATCAAAGGAATAAAGATCCAGATCTCACTTTTCCTTCTCCTTCCAATCTAGTGCTGGTTCTTCCTGTTGGCCAAAGGCAAGAGGGAACAAGGGGGCACAGTAGTCTATCGATTTATTTCATATGGGTTTCTGCATCGCAGAACAGAAACTATGATAGAGAATGATGCAATGTCTCTCTTGAAGGAAATGTAAGATATCTAGCACAAGTATCATCATCATCATCATTCTGAATAATTGCTTTGAACACTTACCAGCTATATGCCAAAGACAATTATGCATTATCTAATTTAATCCGTACAACAATGATATAAAATTGTGTGGTTTTGATTCATTTTATAGATGAAACTCAAAGAATTTAAGTAAATCACTGAGGGTTATAAATCTCTAAATGATAGAATTTTCATGAAACCCAAATCTGTTTAAGACCTTTATTATGCTCTTATGGGACAAAATATTAATAATACACAGGAAAAATGGAAAATCATATAAGGAAGTGTACATTCCAGTATTGATGAACTGTGATATATAGAACATAAATCTATAGCTAACAGAAAAATGACACTCAGTGAGTTTTACTGACCTCAAGTTT
>NW_012153996.1:242107-243668 GCF_000956105.1 Propithecus coquereli
GTAACTTTTTGTTTCATGTCTGCATTGTATTTTAACAGTCCTATGGGATTTAAGAAAATAGCAATAGAAGACAGGATTCTTGTCTCTACAGAAATCATCAGGGCATCAACAATAACAATCATAATCATAATACTTAATAATAATACAAGTCAAGTTCCTGGCATGAAACAAACGTAATACTCAAATTGGGTACTTTGAGGAAAGTTAAGCAAAGGAGCTCATTTCAAGAGTCATAGAAGAAAGTCCCATCAGGGGTAGAGAAACCATAGGGATAATGGAATACCTTGAGGATAATAATGGAAGGGATGTTATAACTCCTAGATACTCCAGGGTGGGAATCAAAGGAATAAAGATCCAGATCTCACTTTTCCTACTCCTTCCAATCTAGTGCTGGTTTTTCCTGTTGGCCAAAGGCAAGAGGGAACAAGGGGGCACAGTAGTCTATCGATTTATTTCATATGGGTTTCCGCATCGCAGAACAGAAACTATGATAGAGAATGATGCAATGTCTTTCTTGAAGGAAATGTAAGATATCTAGCACAAGTATCATCATCATCATCATTCTGAATAATTGCTTTGAACACTTACCAGCTATATGCCAAAGACAATTATGCATTATCTAATTTAATCCGTACAACAATGATATAAAATTGTGTGGTTTTGATTCATTTTATAGATGAAACTCAAAGAATTTAAGTAAATCACTGAGGGTTATAAATCTCTAAATGATAGAATTTTCATGAAACCCAAATCTGTTTAAGACCTTTACTATGCTCTTATCGGACAAAATATTAATAATACACAGGAAAAATGGAAAATCATATAAGGAAGTGTACATTCCAGTATTGATGAACTGTGATATATAGAACATAAATCTATAGCTAACAGAAAAATGACACTCAGTGAGTTTTACTGACCTCAAGTTTGTATCAAATTTGTCTGATGTTGACTCTCCTACTGAAATGGACATAGACAATCAGGGGTTATAAGGCCAGTTTGCAAAAACATCATGTTAGACTAACACAGAGCCAGTTACTCTAAAATATCAATTAGCCAAACTCAAAGGTAGAAGACAGAAAAGAGACCTGTATGACTGGGTGTTGTGCTACTGGGAAAAGAAGGAAATGATACAACTGTTCCTCTCTGGTAGAAAAATCAAGTCTTAAGAAACAATGCACACTAATACTCTTCCTTAAAAGCTCTATTCCTAGGAATTAAATCTGGAGAACTCAACAACCCTCTACAAATTTCCTTTGCTTAGAAATGTAATGGGAAATTGGCTTCTCTGAAGCTCCATCATCCCAAACTTCTAACAAGTTTCATTTTTCACTAACGTGCTTAGAACGTTTGAATAGGATTTGTTGTAAGGTGCAGTCATAACACATGAGAAGTACATAAAACTTTTCCTAATCCATCATTGATATCAGTAGGATCTGGATCCAGCTTCATTTAACACCATTAGTCTCAAGTAGTCTTTGAGTTACTAGTGTCCTCTGCCTTTGCCTTTCCAGAGTTGCACATCCTAATTCTGTAAATTTCATTTTTAAAAATCTTGTACCTC
>NW_012153996.1:253658-254973 GCF_000956105.1 Propithecus coquereli
AAGTAACTCATTAAGTGAAAAATTAATATGATTGTATTAGTTGGGCTATTATGAACAATGCATGATGATCATCCTTGTGCAGGTCTTTTCCTGCCTACATGTACAGTAGTGAAATAGTTGGGGTTTGGAATTTGCCTTTGTAGAACATTAAAATTTTCCCAACAGCTTGTATAAAATTTATACATCCATTAGCAGTGTATAAGTGTTTCAGTAGCTCTACAATCTTGCTTCCAATGTGTATTTTTTTCTGTTTATCTTTTTCTAGTGCATATACAGTGATATTCTGGATTTAATTTGATTTATATAATGAATATTGTGATTGAGCAAGTTTTCACATTGTTTTGGGGATTTGCTTTAAACACTGTTTTGAAATTTTTGTTCAAAATTCTCCTGCCATTTTATATCATTTTTTTTTTAGTCTTTAAATGATAATGATTGAATTCATCAAAGTTTAACAATTTACTAGTTTTTAAATCTTATGTTTTATGGTTAACTTTTTCCATATTGCACTTAAGAACTGAATGCCCACTAATAATATTATTAGGTAATTTTCCTATATTTTAAAATGTCTAGTTCGAAATACACATCTGGAGGTAAATACACATGTAGACACAAATGCACCTGGACTTTTTATGCATGCTATGGGGAAGGATGTAAAAATTATTTTTCCTATAAGTATATCCAATTTACATAGAACCATTTACTAAAAGGGCCATTCTTTCCTCAGTGTTCTGCAGTGTCAGCTTTGTCATAAATCATATACATATGTATGTGGGGGAGGGTTTCTGGAATCTCTAATCTGTCCTGTTCCACTGACGTATTTGTCTATTTTTGGACACACACCACACTGTCTTAATTATGGTAAACATTTTATATTTTTATATATGACAGTATAAAGTGCTATAAACTTTTAAAGCTACTTTAATTTTTCATTGTATGTATTTCAGGTGTACAATATGCTATTTTGATATACATAGTGAAATCATTACAAAAGTCAAGCCAATTGACATATGTATATCCATCATCTCACAGAATTAGTTTTTTTTTCTTTTTAGATAAGAGCACCTAAGATCTAACTCTCTTAGCAAATTTCTAAATTCCCAATACACAGAAACATTATGAACTATAGTCCTCATGCTGTTCATTAGGTCTCTAGACTTATTTATCCTACAAAGCTGCAACTTTATATCCTTTGACTTATATCTCCCCATCCTTGCCACCCCATACTTTGATAACTTTTCTAAGTACAGGGTATAGGCTGGTGAATAAAACAAACAAACAAAAAGATCCTTCCCTTTGGTGAGACATGAAAAAA
>NW_012153996.1:255117-256649 GCF_000956105.1 Propithecus coquereli
TTAATTCTTTTGAATATTTAACATCATTGCATGGAAATTTAATCTTTGAATTTTAATTACTCCCTAAAATAATAATTATAGTGTTTATATTAAATTTGAAGGCACATCTATATTTTGGTGTACTTTTCATGGTTGAATTGCATTTGTACATCTTATTACTGGAGTATCTTGATGTTAATTAAGTTCATTGTAGAAATTCTAATGGATATAGTATGTTAAATAGTGTAGTTGGACTGAATTTGATTGAGAAATAGAAGAAGGGGTGAAATTTGAACTGACAATAATCTTGAAGTTTGTTTAATAAATACATTTTGATTCAATTCAGAACATTTTGGGGTGGGAGTAATCTAAACTCAATACTGATGGTTTCAGGAAGATACCCAGAGGAGTATTTGCCAGTATTTGGAGAGTAGACCCATGAAAAGTAAGTGCACTGCTATTCAGATAAATTCCTAATCACTTGGGCCAAGGGAATACCACAAAGCTCATTGGCTGTGGGGTTCTTTGTTATGCCCAATATATGAAAGAAAAAATAAACTAGGAGAGGAGAAGGGAACACTTCCTCCCCATACCTGATACGTTTTTCCATTTAAAGGGATCCCAGGCATCTTTCCGACCTTAAGCATTCTTCCCTAGAGTTGTATGGTAAATTACCTTATTGATAAATTTGGGAAAAATAACTGAGCTTGCTTAGATCAGCTCCTATCTTCTCCCCTGGAAGCTAGCCAGCCTGCAGAAAGCATGATACTTCTCCGATTCCCATTAAGAGAAGGATTTCCAGGGCCACCATGACTGTGACTGGCTGGGTAATTTTGCCTCATTTGGGAATTTAGCTGGGAAATCCACTTTGTGCTAACCTAAGATGCACCACCCAAATTAGTCTTCACACTGATAACAAAGGTGATATATTCATCTATGCTTTTAATTTTGTTTGTTCAGACCTAGGTGGAGAAGAGGTTTGCTATTTGTTGCCACCCTCTTAATGAATCCAACAAATATTTTCTTACTGATTATCTACTGAGGAAGAATTCCTCATTTTGGTAGTGACAAGATAATTCCATCTGTTGATTGTCCTGTCCCATGTTCTCCTCTAGCGTCTTGAACCTTATTTCTTTTGCCCTCAACTATAGCCATTTAATTCTGACCACTTCATACATGGACAATTTAATGGACTGATGCTTCTCTCTACTAGACCTAGTAAAAGAGCCTGAGACAGTTTACTTCATTCTTAACAAGGTTTTTCCATGTGGTGCTAAAAGTCTAAGTAAAAACTTGTTAGTTAATAGTTGGGCAATTGTATCATGGGATTATAACCCAAGGGAGAAAAGATTTAAAATGTTCACTTTCTGAAGTGATATGAATATATCCCTTCGTTAAGTCTTTCTTCTTGAAGCTCCTCACAATTCCCTAGAGGAAAGCCCCATTCCTACTCAATGAAAAGAAGCTCAGTCTCTGAGTGTGTTTATGTATTGCCCTATATCTGTGCCTATTATTCTGTATTATTTTCCATACTTTGGCATTTAGTTAATGCA
>NW_012153996.1:258100-258648 GCF_000956105.1 Propithecus coquereli
TAAGTACAGGGTATAGGCTGGTGAATAAAACAAACAAACAAAAAGATCCTTCCCTTTGGTGAGACATGAAAAAATAATAAAAACATAATTGCTTAATACAAACATATATATGTGTGTCTGTGTGTATATATATATATATATATATATAATCTATGACATATAATATGAAACATCACATAGTGGAAAATATTATGAAAAACAAACAAAGAAAACAATGTAAGGAGATAAGGAGTGTGTTCTTTGAGATGGGGTAATTAAGAAAGGCATCTATGTGTATATCATAGTTGGATAGAAACTGCATGCTGTGAAGGCTTAAATCATGCTGCTATGTAGGGGAAGAACATTTGATGTAAGAAAGCCAGTAATTGCAAAAATTCTGAGGAAAAAATGTTATAAGAATAGTAGGAGGTAGCTGGAGGTCAGATCATGTAGAGACTCATAGGAAAGACATTGATAAGTTTGGAGCAGGGGAGTGTCTTAATCAGATTTGAAAGCTTATTTTGGCTCCCATATGGAGAACAGTCAGAAACAAGATAAAATGTGAAAAA
>NW_012153996.1:261263-261569 GCF_000956105.1 Propithecus coquereli
TAACTATGCTAAAATAATTCCAATTCATTTCATACGATTTAATATCAGTTAAACATCATCATGTCATACATTAATATATTACATGAAAATATTGATTTTTTTGTATAGCAAAATGTTTTCACATGAAAACACCTGGAATATGAAAGCTGATATAAGGATGCATCAATTAAGAGTGCATATCAACAACAGTTTAAAAAGCCCCCATATTAACGGTGTTTTATGTAAACACGTTTTATCCCTCACTCAAATGGCTAGAAATTTGTCATTCAAATTGAATCAGGTTTCCTGCAAGTCACTATAGTTGTC
>NW_012153996.1:264163-264485 GCF_000956105.1 Propithecus coquereli
CAGGAAACCAAAAGATTCACTTTACAAGGAATAGAAGTGTCAGTTTCTAGATATAAAGGATCCTCTCTTTGTCTCAGAGTTTGGTAATGATTGCAATTCTTTATCTTCTCTAAACTCGTCAAGGTGATCTTAACCAACATGACATCTTTTGATAATATTTATATGCTGATCAGTCTCAGAGTTACTGGCCCAGCACCCTCCTCTCCTTGAACTCCAAGCGTGCACATCTACTTTCCTACTTCACACATCCACTTGGTTTTCTAATAATTATTACAAACAAAGCATCAAAAAATATTGCTTTATTTCTACACTCATACTTCAG
>NW_012153997.1:0-307 GCF_000956105.1 Propithecus coquereli
CCTGGCACCATTCTCTTTATTATTTGCAAAACTCCAGCCATGTCAGATATTTTCCTATCCCCAGAATGCTTCAAGTTCTGTCCTACCTCTGGGCTTGTGCACTTCCATTCCAACCACCTAGGACACTTTTGCTCCTGACAACATGACATTTTTGCATTTAATTCTCATAGTTCAGTTTCTTATGTAACTATCACCTTATTGGTAAGCCTTATTTGACCACTCCTCCCTATCTTTAACTCGAACTCTATCTAAAGTGATCCCAACCCAATTCCTCTTCATCATATGCTCTCTTCTATTTCCCTCTTAA
>NW_012153997.1:2937-3281 GCF_000956105.1 Propithecus coquereli
AGAGCAAGTTGGGGAGTAGAGTGGTGGGAGAGATTATTTAAGTGTTGAAGTACTGAGGTTAAAGAATGTGAAAAACACCCAAATATAAACATCTATTAGACTGGTTTAAATAGGCTTTCAAACCATGAATGCAGCCTTGCTGAGAGCTTCAGTGTTTGGGGGCTCTCCACCTTCTTAGGAGATAAAACCAGTACTGGAGATTTCCAAAGGAGACTGCAGAGTTGTAAGCACAAAGAGTAGAGGAAGAATCCCAGGGAGCATAAACAGTTAAAAGGAGGGCAGAGGAAGAAGAATCTGGAATGAAACTGAGAAAGACTGTTCTTCTCTTCCTTTTTCTTTTCCAC
>NW_012153997.1:3331-4173 GCF_000956105.1 Propithecus coquereli
AGAGCAAGTTGGGGAGTAGAGTGGTGGGAGAGATTATTTAAGTGTTGAAGTACTGAGGTTAAAGAATGTGAAAAACACCCAAATATAAACATCTAGTAGACTGGTTTAAATAGGCTTTCAAACCATGAATGTAGCCTTGGTGAGAGCTTCAGTGTTTGGGGGCTCTCCACCTTCTTAGGAAATAAAATCAGTACTCGAGATTTCCAAAGGAGACTGCAGAGTTGTAAGCACAAAGAGTAGAGGAAGAACCCCAGGGAGCATAAACAGTTAAAAGGAGGGCAGAGGAAGAAGAATCTGGAATGAAACTGAGAAAGACTGTTCTTCTCTTCCTTTTTCTTTTCCACATTATCAATGTGAGAGGAAAGCATGCCTGCAATTTTGCATGATTTATCTCTAAAATGAATTAGAGCTCACTGGGATGGCAGTAATTCTAAAAAAAAGAGAGTCATAACCCAATTCAAACTCTTCCCGTTATTTGACTAAAGGTACACAATTTTCTATGAGTACAAAATTGTAGAGAACTGTGTCCAACTTATCAATGAGGTTGTAATGTGCATTAATTTTTTTTTTAGATTGAAAATGAGAGGAGTGAGAAGAGCTCAGGTTGGCTATGAACAAATCTGTCTTTTAATTCTCCCCACATCCACTTTGACAATCAAATATTAGACCTTCAAACCATGTCTGATTTACTTCAAAACTGGCATTTTATAATTAGTTATATGTGGGTTAATAATTTAAAATGATATATTGTTTCCACTTCACAGTAGAACAACAGAACTTAATGTTACTGCTGATTTCTTCCCTTACAATCCCCAAGTGTTCACACTATATTTATTTTATAT
>NW_012153998.1:0-612 GCF_000956105.1 Propithecus coquereli
CTCACCACTATTTATCCTTCTCAGACTTCTGGAGTGTACTGTACCACATTTTATTTTAAAATATGTTACTTGCCAATATTCTTATTTTGTCATTTATGTGACATTTACATGACAAAATACATTCCTAATACAAGGCCTAAGCAATCTCACTAAGGACAGACTGCTGAGATCTGATTTCTTTTTCCACCCTTAGAGGCAGCGATCCTCAAAGTGTGGTCTGTAGACAGCAGCATCAGCATCTCCTGGGAATTTGCTAGAAATGCATATTCTCAAGGCCCAGCTCAGACATGATGAATCAGAAACTCCGGGGGTGGGTCCCGGAAGTCTGTGTGTGAATAAGTCCTTCAGGTGTTTTTCTAACCACATATTCAAATTTCTTAACCATTCACCCAGGGCATTGCCCTGTACTGTCTTAACAAATGCTTCTTAGGTTGACTCTGGCAATCCTTCCTCTTGAACCGTCCCAAAATTAAGGGAAGCCAGTGATTGCTTCCTTGAAGCAATTGAAGGCAAAAAGGGCAAAAGAAAACAAAGGATGAAGTAGGAATTTTAGGCCCATGACCAATTAGAGGAAACTGAGTCTTCAAAAAGAAACACAAAATAAAAAAAAAA
>NW_012153998.1:662-1987 GCF_000956105.1 Propithecus coquereli
TGGTGGAGCAGGATAGAGAACCCAGAGGTGGCATCCAGTATATTTGAGATGTAATGAATGATCTATGATGTATTTTTTTATGATGTAGTTTTTATTACATGAGAAACTTGTATAATTATATTATACATGGTACTGATGCAAATAGATGTGCAATGGGAAGAAAATAAAAGTGGGTCTCCATCTTTTAATGTTTACCGTAGTAAACTCAAAATTGTTTACCAGTTTAAATGTACAGTAAAATAATAAATAAATGTGTGCATGCATACATATGTAGACTCTCTAGGACTGCAGTCCTCAACCCCTGGGCCACAGACCGGTAACTGTCATTGTCCTTTTAGGAACTGAGCTGCACAGCAGGAAGTGAGCTGGGCCGGGGAGCAATCAAGCGAAGCTTCATCTGTATTCACAGCCGCTACCCTTTGCTCCCATCATCACCTGAGCTCCACCTGCTGTCAGATCAGCTGGGGCATTAGATTCTCATTGGAGCGCGAACCCTATTGTAAATTGTGCATGCGAGGTGTCTAGGTTGCACGCTCCTTATGAGAATCTGATGCCTGATGATGTGAGGGGGAGCTGGGGCAGTGATGCTAGTGCTGAGGAGCAGCTGGAAATACAGATTATCATGAGCAGAGAGGTCTGACTGCACAATAAATGTAATGTACTTGATCCATCCCGAAACCATCCCACCCCCACCCTACCATCCATGGAAACATTGTCTTCTGTGAAACTGACCCTGGTACCCAAAAGGTTGGGAACCACTGCTCCAGGAGACTTCATGTGAAACGCAGGGGTGCGTGGGACCTTTCGAGCCAGGACAGCTCCATAGCTTCCCTTCTCTATTTTTCCCTGGCAGTCATCTCCATCAGCTCCACTCTTCTCCTTCTTCTTTATCCTTCTAAGGCCCACCAGACTGTACCTCCAGCAGCATCCTGTTCCCTTCAACTACTCAGAAATTCTCTGAGTAGTTTAAAAGGTGTTATATAGATAGCAAGTATATTCAACTTCTCTTCCCAGAGGCTTGGAGTACACAGAAGGTAAATGGAACATGGAATAATCGTTCATATCCTCACGCGGCACCCCTCACAGATAACCCCCATCACAAGCTGAAGCACCAGGGCGTGGACACCATGGTGAGTTTACATCTGTCATCGAACTTCTGGCTTCATCAGGACTAGAAGAAGAAATGATTACTGTGCCTACTTTGTTTTTTTGAATTCATGCAAATAGCTTTTTCTCTTTAATTTTTCAACTGAAAGAAAAAGTTTTGGTATATTAAGCTGTTTAATTAGTCTAGAAATTAATTCTGCTAAATAAGAAAATTTCCA
>NW_012153998.1:6916-7368 GCF_000956105.1 Propithecus coquereli
AGGATCTTGGTGGCTGCAGCTGGAGACATAACACACAGTCTGTGTGTGTGTGAATAAGGGCGGCCCAGAGGGGCCTGCATGTGGGATATCTCCTGGAATCCCAATGCTTACCCGCTTTCTCTTTTGCTTGCTGCATCCTATTCTTTGCCTTTAAATAAAAGCCTTATATAAATATTTTCTGTGGAATGTGATGGGTCCTTTCAAGTATGCAAACTTGGGAAACTTCTCAATATGTATACATCTCTATTGAGTATATACCTGAAATGAATTTGCTGGTTTGTAATGGACATTTGTATTGAGCTTTAGAAGATACAATGTACCAGAGTACGCTCCTAGCAGCAGTATGTGAATGTCCCCTTTGCGTCACATTCTTGTCATTATTTGCCAAAAGTCTTCTTAGTTTCCCACTTTATCCAGCTGTAAGCTTTATTTTAATGTTTTTAAAATTTTGA
>NW_012153999.1:0-313 GCF_000956105.1 Propithecus coquereli
CAAACAAGTGAGGACAGTTTGTATAGCTATGTTTTGCTATGGTGAGAGGCAGGAAAATAGGACAGTGGCTACAGGGAGATACAAGGTCATGGGCACTTTCTTTTTATGCATGTTTTGTTTTGTTTCATTGTAACATGGGATATATGAAGGCATGTCTTCACACTAATAGGAATGATCTAGCATAAAAGAATAGGTTGGAAGAGGAAAAAAAGAGGCAAAGGGAGGCGTAATCGAAGAAGCAACCTTCTTGAATATGTCATTTAAAATGTAAGATTTGTAAGATCTTAGAAAATTAAAATTCAAAATTTTTAAA
>NW_012153999.1:9713-10946 GCF_000956105.1 Propithecus coquereli
AAATAAACAAAACTGACACACCTTTAGCCAGACTAAGGAAAAAAGAGAAGACCCAAATAAACAAAACCAGAGATGAAAAAGAAGACATTACAATTCATACTGCAGAAATCCAACTGAACATTAGAAACCACTACGAGCCAATAACTGGAAAACCTGGAAGAAACTGATAAATTCCCAGACACATACAACATGCCAACATTAAATGAGGAAGAAATCCAGAACCTGAATAAACCAATAACAAGTAACAAGATAGATGCAGTAATAAAAAGTCTCCCATCTAAGAAAAGCCCAGGACTTGATGGCTTCACTACTGAATTCTACCAAGCACTCAAAAAGTAATTAATGTCAATCCTACTTAAACTATTCCAAAAAGTCAGGGAGGAGATAATACTCCCAAATTCATTCTATAAGTTCTATACCACCCTGATACAAAAATCAGACAAAGAAATAAGAAAAGAAAACTATAGGCCAATATTTCTGAGGAACATAAATGCAAAAACCCTCAACAAAATACTAGCAAACCAAATTCAACAACACATTAAAAGGATTATTCATCATGATCAAGTGAGATTCATCCGACGGATGCAAGGATAGTTCAACTTATGCAAATCAATCAACATGATACATCATATCAACAGAACGAAGGGCAAAAACCATAGGATCATTTCAATTCTTGCTGAAAAGCATTTAATAAAATTCAACATCCATTCATGATAACAACTCTTGAGTAACTGGGTATAGAAGGAATTTGCTGCAACATAAAAAAATCCATATATGACAGACCCATAGCTAGTATCACACTGAATGGGAAAAAACTGAAAGCCTTTCCTGTAAGATCTGGAGCAAGACAACAATGCCCATTTTCATCACTGTTATTCAACATAGTACTGGAAGTTCTAATCTAGAGCAATTATACAAGAGAAATAAATAAAGAGCATCCAAATTAGAAAGGAAGAAGTCAAATTATCCTTGTTTGCAGATGATATAATCTTATATCTAAAAAATCTAAAGACTCCAAGAAAAAAACTAGAACTGACTAATTCAGTAAAGTTGCAGGATGCAAAATCGATATACAAAAATCGGTAGCATTTTGATATGCCAATAGTAAACAATCTAAAAAAGAAACCAACCCACGTGTCCATCAATACATGAGTGGATTAATAAAATGTGGTATATGTATACCATGGAGTACTATTCAGCTTTAAGAAACAATGGTGATATAGCACCTCTTGT
>NW_012153999.1:18041-18344 GCF_000956105.1 Propithecus coquereli
AAAAGATTGAGAATTTCACGAGTCTCTGTAGCCCTAACTCTTCTTTATTTCCCGTTTGAACATGTTAAATAAAATGTCAAGGAATACAAACTCAATCAGAAGATTTAAATCTCAAGAAAAGTTGAAAAAACATGATTAACACTGAGGAGCAAAACTTGGGCCTTAAAATAAATCATCCATTTCTAGGTCTCTATTAAGGTTATATTATGGAAAAAGTCTAACCAAATACCAACCCAGGGAAGCCCCAGATGACTCTTGAGTAAACTAAATGAAATAGGCCCCAAAATGCCTCTATTAAATTGA
>NW_012154000.1:0-543 GCF_000956105.1 Propithecus coquereli
TTCTGTTTGTTTTCCAATTATATTCATAAAAGAAAAGGGCAAAGAAGAGGATGGGAATTGCACAGTGAAATTGAACGTATTAACCTCATCAGAAACTGTTTTTCTGCTTGGAGATAGGAAAGTATTCATTACATAGCCAAAGGTTCCAAGCCTTTTTTTATAGATCCCACAAGTAAAATTTGATTAGAGGCATGCTTTAGACTAATTATCTTTAGAATTATTGTGATATTCCACATACCTTCACCATTTTCTGGCTCTTAAAACTGGCTTGCATTGGGAATATTCAGATTTAAGACAGAATTGTAAGAAGTTTTCAAAGAAAAAAAAAATCACGAAATTACAAAAATTCTTTGACTTTCAAGAATTGGCTTAACCCTGTGGCCATTTGCCACTGGCACCCTCTGCTTTCCTTTCCCCTTGTATTCATTTTGCTACTTTAACATCACTGTCCTCAAAGAACATAATATTCTGACTAAGGAAGGAATATAGATTACCTTAAATATATGTAAATTAAATGTGGTTTTTGTGCGTGGAACTTTAGAA
>NW_012154000.1:6138-6492 GCF_000956105.1 Propithecus coquereli
TGTGCCTTTGTGAAATCAGACTGTTGGGTTTAGCCTTATGTGGCCACTGATACCCTCTTGCTTCTCTAAACAGTCAAAACATTTTGGTGTTAGGAGAGTCCTAGAATATGGGAAGGTAGGCAAATATTTTACTGCATTTATAAAGAAAATAAAGAGAAAACATAGCTCCTATTATAACTGTCTAAATATTGATTTTTTTCAGCCAATCAAGTAACAGTTAAGATTCCCTGTATTATAGTGGAAAAATACAATAGTCACAACTTCCATGTGTTTTAACTGTTGCATTCACAGATGTATGATTTTCTTTATTGTGGTAACATAACATAAAATTTACCATCTTAACCATTTTAAAGT
>NW_012154000.1:6542-8959 GCF_000956105.1 Propithecus coquereli
TGTGCCTTTGTGAAATCAGACTGTTGGGTTTAGCCTTATGTGGCCACTGATACCCTCTTGCTTCTCTAAACAGTCAAAACATTTTGGTGTTAGGAAAGTCCTAGAATATGGGAAGGTAGGCAAATATTTTACGGCATTTATAAAGAAAATAAAGAGAAAACGTAGCTCCTATTATAACTGTCTAAATATTGATTTTTTTCAGCCAATCAAGTAACAGTTAAGATTCTCTGTATTATAGTGGAAAAATACAATAGTCACAACTTCCATCTGTTTTAACTGTTACATTCACAGATGTATGATTTTCTTTATTGTGGTAACATAACATAAAATTTACCATCTTAACCATCTTAAAGTGTATAGTTCAGTGGCATTAAGTACCTTCACTGTGTTGTACAACCGTCACCACTGTTAATGGTCAGGACTTTTTCATTATCCCAAACTAAAACTCTGTCCCCATTAAATACTAACTCCCCATTCCCCCCCTTCCTTCAGCCTCTACTTTCTGTCTCTATCAACTTTGACTTTCCAGGTGCTTTATATAAGTGGAAACATACAATATGTGTTCTTTGCATATGGTCTTTAAGGTTGATCCACATTGTGGCATGTGTCAGAATTTCATTTCTTTTTATGGCTGAGTAATATTCCTTTGTGTGTGTGTACCACATCTCATTTATCCATTCATGTGTGGATAAACATTTGGGTTGTTTCTACTTTTTGACTGTTGTGAATAATGCATGTAAGAATGCTATACGAATTCCTGTTCGAGCCCCTGCTTTTACTTCCTTTAAGTATTTATCCAGAAGTGGGATTGCTGGATCACTTGTTAAGTCTATCAGCTTTTGAGGGACTGCCACACTGTTTTCCACAGCAGCTACGCCATTTTACAATCCCACCAGTGGTGTAAAACGTTCTGATTTCTCTACATTCTAAGCCAATGCTTGTTATGTTCAAGATTTCCCTTTTTTTGGTAATAGTCCTTCTAATGGGTGTGAAGTAGTTGATTTTCTTTTACGGGAGAAGTGAAATGTGTTGGGGTAAATGTCTCCTGTCCTCACTTAACACTTGGCTTTCACACTTAGTCCCTTTCCTCTTCTGCAATGAGACCACTGACTATGGGTTCTTCGGGGGCAAGGAGAATGTCTTATTTACCACTGTTTTTCAACTTCTAATATAATAGGTGTTTAATACATGCTGGATAAGTGCATTCATGAATAAAAGAATGTAAGACAAAAATAAATGAATGAACAAATGAGTGCTCTTAGAATCCAATAGAAAGAATTGCTAATTTTCCTTTTGTCAATCAGGCAAACTGGGGGAAATCTCTAGGAACCATGAAACCTCAAAGCTAACATGAAGAGTCTTGCCATGTTTTTCTGCTTAAAAACATGCACACCCACATAGTAATATTCATTGGCTTTTTACTAAGTCTAAGAATTATTCCAAGCAATTTACTAAACTTACCTCACGGATCCTCACGACATCTCCATGAGGTGGCTCTTATTCTTACGCCCATGAAACGGCCTCAAGTTGTGTGATTTGCCTAAGAATCCTCAGCTCCTGAGAGCCAGAGTCGGGATTTGGATCTAGATTTGTCTGACTCCAGACATTCAACTCCTAACCAACCACCATAATACATTGTCCACTGGAATGCTGGCATTTAGCTGGCATTTTCTTAATTACTTTTCAGGTTAAATAGCAATCACCATTTTAAATGTTCCACAAAACATTCTTACATTAAAACTAGATCAGATTGGAATCAAAAAGCTAAAAAGTCAGATTAGCTCCATTTAAGAAACTTCTAAAGATGTGGGGAAGCTGCTCCTGCCTTTATTTCATAATTTTCTGAAGTCTGCAATGATGAACATGTATTACATTTTCTCATATTGACTTTTCTCATGTTATTTACAGGAGCAAGGGACTTACATATAGATAAATACTTTAAAATATCTGTTCTGTGATTAACGGGGCTTAGGAAAAGCTCTCTTCCCTCTGCAGTTTTTCCTTATTATCTCTGCAAGAATATTTGAACTTCTCATGTTGTGCACTCTTTTGGGGTAAGGAATTAAAAGCAGTAGTGAAAATGCAAATGGTATCCTAAAGAGTTGATACATTATCAACCATTATCAGCCATTTTCAGCCTTCAACACCTTAGCAGGAATTACTTAATCAAAAACCAAAGGATATAGAGAGAATTAACTATAAGAAAAATATCAGATATTCCAGAGTCCAGAATAAGCTGGAGCTTATGAAAAATATCTAGAGACAATTTTTAGAAAAAAATTTAGGTATGTTGGGACAAAAATAATGAAGAAGAGTGGAGTTGACCACATGGAGGTTGTAGTCTCATCTGAGGTGACGTGGTACGTCTTGTACTTTTTTAATAACGAGGTTGCAAAAAGAGAAAAAAATGTTTAAAT
>NW_012154001.1:0-1409 GCF_000956105.1 Propithecus coquereli
AGCCTCCCCACCTTTACTGGGGTATAATTGACAAGTAAAAATTGTATGCATTTAAGGTGTACAACGTGATGATTTGATGTACATGTATATCGTGAAATGATTACCACAATCAAGCTAATTAACACATCCATCACCTCATACGGTTACCTCTTTTTTTTCTTTCTGTAGTGAGAACACAGAACACTCTCTTAGCAAATCTCAATTATACAATAGGGTATTATTAACTACAGTCATCACGCTGTACCTTAGATTCCCCAGAACTTATTTATCTTATAACTGAAAGCTTGAACCCTTTCACCAACATCTCCCCTTCCTTCCCTTGCCTCCCCTTCTCCTAGCCAGCCTCCAATGCATTCCCTGCCCCTGGCAACCACATTCTACTCTCTGCTTCTGGGAGTCAACACTTTTCTAGATTCCACATGTAAGTGAGATCACACGGTATTTGTCTTTCTGTGTCTGGCTTATTTCACTTAGCATAATATCCTTCAGGTTCATCCATGTTGTAAATGGCAGGATTTCACTTTTTTATATGGCTGAATAATGTTACATTGTATACGCAGAGCACATTTTCTTTATCCATTTATCCATGCATGGACACCTAGATGATTCCATATCTTGGCTATTGTAAATCATGCTGTAATGAGCATAGTAGTGCAGATATCTCTTGAAGATGTTGATTTCATTTCCTTTGGATATATATCCAGAAGTAGGATTGCTGGATTGTAAGGCAGCTCTATTTTTAATTTTCTGAAGCATCTCCATACTGTTTTCCATAATGGCTGAACAAATTTACGTTCCCATTAACAGTGTACAAATGTCCCCTTTTCTCCACTTATCTCTGTCTTTTTGATAACAGCCATCCTAACAGGTGTGACGTGATATCTCACTGTGGTCTTGATTTGCATTTCCCTGATGACTAATGATATTAAACACCTTTTCATACACCTATTGGCCATTTATATATTTCCTTTAAAAATTGTTGATTCAGGTTATTTGCCCATTTTTTAATTGGGTTATTTGGGGTTTTGTTGTTCTTTGTTCTTTGCTACTGAGTTATATGAATTCCTTATATATTTTGGATATTAACCCCTTATCAGATACACAGGGTTTGCAAATATTTCTCTCCTTCTGTAGGTTACCTTTTCATTTGGTTAACTGTTTTCTTTGCTGTGCAGAAATATTTTAGTTTGATGTAGTCCTACTTGTTTGTTTCTGTTTTTGCTCTTTGTCCTTTTGGGGTCATATCCAAAAAATTAATTGCCAAGACCAACGTCAAGGAGCTTTTCCCCTATGTTTTCTGCTAGCAGTTTTATGGTTTCAGGTCTTACATTTAAGTCTTACATACATTTCTAGTTAATTTTGGTGTATGGTATAAGAGTCCAATTTCATTCTTCTGCATGTGAATATCC
>NW_012154001.1:6133-7483 GCF_000956105.1 Propithecus coquereli
ACTCTAGCCTGGGCAACACAGTGAGATTCTGTCTGAAAAAAATTAGCCGGGCATGGTGGCGCATGCCTGTAGTCCCAGCTACTCGGGAGGCTGAGGCAAGAGTTTCGCTTGAGCCCAGGAGTTTGAGTTTGCTGTGAGCTAGGATGTCGCCATGGCACTCTAGCCTGGGCAACACAGTGAGATTCTGTCTCAAAAAAAAAAAAACAAAAAACTAAGGTACTTAAGACCAGGAAACAAACTAAAAATATATAGAAAAAATTAGCCGGGCATGGTGGCGCATGCCTGTAGTCCCAGCTACTCGGGAGGCTGAGGCAAGAGTTTCGCTTGAGCCCAGGAGTTTGAGGTTGCTGTGAGCTAGGATGTCGCCATGGCACTCTAGCCTGGGCAACACAGTGAGATTCTGTCTCAAAAAAAAAAAAAAAAAGATCAAATGCCAGAGAGCATTAGTGATAGCAGAAATAGAACTAAATACTGAGCTGGCAATTCAGAGGTGATTGATAGCATTTTTGAGGTAGCTTAAGGGTAGAAGAATGAATGAGAGTAAAGGCCAACATCTGTTCCAGGAACTTTGCAAAAATGAGAAGCAGAAAAAAAACACAGGAGCTTCAGGGAAACCCTTAAACTAGAGGAAGATCACTGCATGTTTCTTTCATGCCACACTCCTGTTTTCGCTTTGTGGTCCTGTGCTTGCTTGCTTTCTGCTCTCTCCTCTGAAGTTTACATAGTTCGTTTTTTGTTCTAGATTTTCTATTCAGTATTTGTCTATAACAAACACTCCTCTTAATTTTGTCACAGTCATTTGGAATTTCTATCCCATTTTACAAGGTGCTGGGTCTTTACCCCATTTTTGATACATTCACTCAAGTCATGGATAAAAACACTAAATATTCCCAAAGTTTATCATCTCTTCTACTTCTTCTTTCACTTATTAAATCAACTGCTATGAAGTTCAAATAGCATTTACTAGTCTAGAGCCTCTGCAATTCCCAATCATGAGTCTACTGTCCATATCTCAATCACCTGGGGGATTTAAATCTCGAAGGCTGAGGTCTTTTCCAACCCTAGATAGTCCTGAATCCCCAGGCCCCAAGAATCTGATGTAGACACGGGGTGTGTGCCAGAGAACCGCATTCTTTTTAAAGAGCTCCAGGGAATTCTGATGCACAGTCAGGTTTGGAAGTCACTGCTCTAAATCTTATTTTCTTGATTTACTAGTATGTTATAGAGAAATTAGGAAGAGTCTTTTTAGAGTAATGGTGGTTCTTTACAGAGTTCTCAGGAGACAAAACAAAATGTTAAGTTCTGTTGGTGAATATAAGAAAGAAATTACCCTAGTTCCTTAAACACAAA
>NW_012154002.1:0-1301 GCF_000956105.1 Propithecus coquereli
TTTATTACAAAAATTTTCAGATGTACAACAAAACTGAAATAATATTAGTGATATCCACCACTGAATTCTCCCACTTTACTGCACATGGTACGTCCATTTTTCTGTCCACCTATTAATCCATCATATCTGTGTGCATTTCAGATAAATTGCAGATTTGTTTACTTTCCCATAAATACTTCAGCATGCAAGTCATTGAGTTTAATATTTAAAGTATTTTCATATAAAATTTATAATAAAATGCACAAATCTTAATATAACCTTAGGATTTTTTTTTGAGAAATAATTAAAAAATCCATAGAAGTTTTCTAATAGAAAACTTCTAGGCTGGTAAGGAACTCTAGGGATTAAACACTATTTTGTCAGTATACATAAACCACAGCAGTAACAGAAGAAGAATGGAAATTCGTATTCAACTACCATATAGATATTTGGAATTTGCATTTTAAGTTTGCATTTTCTTTATGCAGATTAGGTACAAGAATTAGATTCAGACAGGTGTGCGTGCACTCTGACTCAGCCATTTATTTGCGAGATAAGCTTAGAATTTAAACTCCTGAGCTTCAAGTTCCTCATATACAAAATTAACATGATAGCCAATATTAGGATAGAATAAGGTGATACATATAAATACTTAATGCATTTCTTGGCACTAAACATTCTCTTAATAAATGGAAAATAGTATTCTTACGCAATTTTTTTTTCTTTTTTTAAAAAAACACTACAGGCAATATAGTTGCAAGTTCTCTCTTAGAGTGTCTGTTGTATATATTACACTTGTGGAATAATTTTCAATACTTTTACATAAAATTCTACATCTAACTTAAAGGACTGTCATTACTGTGCTTTGTGAAAATATGAAACCCAATTCTATATATGATGGCCTGATGATTATTGTTGCTATGATAACATAATTTCACTGAAAACTGAATAAAATAAAAATCTTAGCTTAAATAGAGCATCTTGATAGAAAAAACAAAAGTTTACATCTTTTGTGGAGCACATTGTAACACCAGCCCCTGTTTTTATGAAGCAGCTACTTCCTTTCAAGTATTTTATCAAGAGAAAACAGCCTGTGTCCTCGATTCATTTAAAAACTAGCTAAAACATGCAACACACACAAAAGCAAAACAAAATGCACAAAAATCCACCCAGGCTCAAGACATACATGCAAGGGCAAACTGAGCAGAAGTTTAGGTAGTTTTCGGATAGAAAATTTTGTGTAAAATCTTGATAATTAATTCAAAGGGACTGAGGAGAGAATGAAAACAAGTAAAAATATCATATGGGAGATCATGTCAAGA
>NW_012154002.1:3886-4462 GCF_000956105.1 Propithecus coquereli
TGTCAAGCATATGTGTTTAGTTTTTTTTAAATCCTGTTCTGGTTACCTATTGGTTCATAACAAATCATCCTAAAATATGTTGGTGTGAGACAACAACTTGTAAATGTTCACAATTCTTGGAATTGATTGGACAATCCTTTTGCTTCACGTGGAGTCCACCTGGGTTCCGGATAGCTGAAAGCTCCAAAATGGCCCCATTCACATGGCTGACAGATGCTACTGGTCTCTAGCTAAGATACCAGCTGGAGCTGTTGACTGAGGGTCTTAGTTGTCCTTGATTTTGCTCTCCTCACATGACTTTTTGGTCTTTCTCATAGCATAGAAGCTTAATTCCAAAAAGGAACGTTTCCAGAGGAAGAAATTGAAAGCTGCTAGTCCTCCTAAGTACTGGGCTCAGAAGTCCCAGCTCGTCACTGTCTGCTTTCAAAGCCAGTCACAAAGCAGCTGAGCTTCAAGGGCACGGGAATTAAGCTTTGCTGCCATGTGAGCTGTGACCTGTGCATACAGGAAGGGGAAAAATTGGGCGGAGCTGTCATTGGAGACCAGGAACCATATCCTCTTAGTCTTATGCCACTA
>NW_012154002.1:6265-6548 GCF_000956105.1 Propithecus coquereli
CTGGGAGAGTAGTAAAATTATAGGCACAGCATTAATTTAAAATTGAAACTTTTCTATCAAACTCTAATTTGCTAAATGTGGGTATATATTTTTTGTATTGTGATAAAGTAAAGAGATGAGAATAAACTTTGCTCGAGCGCAGGTGTCTTTTTGATAAAATGTCTTCTTTTCCCATGGGTAAATACCCACAAATGGGATTGCTGGATGGAACAGCAGATCTACTTTTAGTTCTTTGAGGAATCTCCATACGTTTTCCATAGAGGTTGTACTAATTTGCAGTCTC
>NW_012154003.1:0-456 GCF_000956105.1 Propithecus coquereli
ATCAGTATAATCTCCAACATTTATTCGTCTGAATTTAACCCTTTGTGTGCACGTGTACACACACACACAAAATTCAATAAATCTGTGAGAAAAGTGGAAATGAGGAGTTGGATGAGAAAAAATGATAAATTACGTATTTTCAGTAAATGTGAGAAAAATTTAGAAGTGAATAATCAAGTATGTAGGTTATTGGATAAGGATGGGTCCGTATGAGACTCACATTTTTAGTATGAAATGCTGGGAAATAGTGCTGTCTCTATTAGAATTATTAAGTCAAGGTAATGGAAGAATATCTGCAGACCATGAGAAAGACATATTACCTCTTTGAGCTCTCACAAGTCATTCCAGTGATCATGTGCAGCCGTCTTTAGCCTACGTTTAGTGTTAATAAAATATTTCTGTGAAGCCAATGCTGGAGTTTGGAGGCTGAACTTTGGATTAGGATGATTATTGAGA
>NW_012154003.1:11561-12102 GCF_000956105.1 Propithecus coquereli
TTATTATTATTTAGTTTCAACATCAAATACTGCCAACACATAAAATTATATGAGTTTACTACTGCACTTGCTAAGACTTCCGGTACAATATTGAATAGGAGTGTACAAACTTGCCTAGTTTCTGATCATAAGGGATGTTGTGGATTAACTTGCGCAAAAAGTTATGCTGAAATCCTAAACTGAGTGCCTGTGAGTGTAACCTTATTCAGAAATAGGGTTTGTTCAAATGCAATAAAGTTAAGGTGATGTCATACTAAAATTGGGTGAGTCCTAATCCGATGACCGGTGTCCCCATAAGAAGAGAGAGATCTGGAGACACACAGATGAACAGGGAGAAGAAGAGTCATATAAAGATGGAGGTAGAGATTAGAGACACCCTGCCACAAACCAAGCAGTGCAGAGGGCCATCAGAAGCTGAGAGTCAAGAAAGGATTGTTCCTTAGAACCTTCAGAGGGAGCATGGTCCAGCTGACATCTTGACTTTGGACTTCTAGCCTCCAGAACTGTGAGAGAATAAATTTCTCTTGTGTCATGTCACCAA
>NW_012154003.1:13722-14065 GCF_000956105.1 Propithecus coquereli
CAGTCACTGAGCATGGGTGATTTTTCACTATTTGCACAATTTTTTTCATAATAATACATAAGAAGGAATCTCTAAATTTCTCTGTCAGCCCTGATCGTTATATAAGCCATCGTTAAAACCACAAAAATGATAACTACGTATTTATATTCATATACATTCTATCATGAAGTCCACAGAATGCTGAAGATAAATTCAGCAAATGAATAAATTTGTGACTTTAAATCATTAAACATTACAATAAGCATCTTCATTTTCTAATTTTGAAAACTTTGATGTAACTATGTGTTTTGTGATCTTACCAGTTAAATATTGATACAATTAATACATTGGTATTACCTACATT
>NW_012154004.1:0-914 GCF_000956105.1 Propithecus coquereli
AATCTGCTAGGGAAGTAATCTGAAAAACCTCTCAATTAAAAAATACTATATAAAATATAATGAATGTCTTCAAATGAGCTCTGAAGGAAGTAAGGGAAATTCACACTGGCTAAAATCAGAGGAGTCTGTTTATGAGCTTATGTAAAATATGATAAGAGCAAGAAGAGATCAAAAAGCCTGGGAGAGTTACCATTGGGTTGAACCAGTAAGTTGTAGATCACTAACTGCTGAAAATAAGAAATATCCTCTGGCTCAATTTTACAATAAGAGACTCTCACCAATGAACTACTAGGAGACGTCATTGAAGAAGAAAATTGAATCCAGAATGAAGGAGTGAGATGTACAAAGGAACAAACCAAGAGGCTGGTAAACAGGAAGTAAATCTGAGTAAGCATTGACTTGACCACAGTGATAATAATTGCTTATTATATAGTGACAGCGATTAACTTCTGGGGCATATAAAATAAGGTGGAACTAAATACTGGAAACTGGACTGGATAATGGCATTTTTCCTATTATTACTGAAGAAGGTGAGGACTTCCTGAGCCAAGGATTTACTGTATAAATTCGAAGATAGCCATTAAAGGAATGGAAATATAATGTATGATACAAAACAACTAAAGGAGGAAAAGAGGGAAGATTAAAAAAAACTTTATTAATCTAGTAGAAATTAGAAAAGAAAAAAGTGAAAGCACAGAAAAAGCAGGGTAAATAATAAGCCCGAAATAAGATAGGAAAAATACATTCGACAATGTAAGTAATCACAGTAATGTAAATGGACTAAATTCTTCAATTAACAGTGACTGTCATATTCAATTAAAAAAAAAATCTAGGTAATGTGCTATTTATGAGACATGCTTAAAATATAAAGATATAGAAAGACGGAAAATAAAAGATGGAAAAAGATTTGAAGA
>NW_012154004.1:4749-6905 GCF_000956105.1 Propithecus coquereli
GGGGCTGAGTTCTGAGGGTGTGGAGGGGGAGGTGGCAGTGGGGAGGGACTCCAGGCTGGACTGTGCGTTGGACTCCAACAGTCAGTCGGAGGCTGGAGAACAGAGTGAGAAGGTGGCTGGGGATGAGGGAGCAGGTTCTGAGGGAGCCTCCGAGGGACTGTAAGTGGGAAAGCAGATTTGCATTTTAGGAAGATCCCTGTGGAAATCAGATCAGACAGGGGAGAGGCCACTGAGACCTGCAGGAATCCAGAGGATATATGGGGGCTAGGAACGGGCCAATTGAGCCAAAAATCAGTTTGTGGAAAGCCAGTGGTCTCTCCCTGTCCCCAGCTGCCCCCTTGGAAGATGGGCATCCTGTCCGCTAGTCTCTCGTCCCAGCAGTGAGACCCTTGTCCTTTCTAAGTGCTTTGCAGCTGCCGTAACAGAGACAAATGAACAGGCTTTAAATGCTGTTATGAAGACAAAAGTAAGCTAATTGCAACCATGTAAGATTTTGCAAATGCTGTAAAAGTCATTCTCTCCAATACGCTTTTCAGTAAACTTTAAAAATAGCCATAGAGATACAACCAGCAAGATGGCGGATAAGAAAAACTGCCAGCCAGAGTGTCAGATTTTAGATGAAAGTGAAAAAAACAAACAGGCAGACAAACATAGATCAGAGAAGGGTTGGAAGGAAGGGTGCCCTGAAACTACAGGAGACTCCACGGGAAGAAGTTGCAGAGCAGAACTGGAAGGAGAAAGGCATCGGCAGGGTCTAAACCCTGAGAGGCATGGAGACCAGCGACAAGGTTAGGTGGATCAGTTAACCTTCCCGTCCCTTGCATCTCAGACTGCTGGTGGGCTCCTGAGCTCCTGGAGAGACCTGCCAACACCAGTCCAGAGACAGCTGCCGCCAGTGAGCAGTGAGCCTCTGGCAGACAGGGCACCAGGCTCCCAGCTCCTTGGGGCACCACCCGCCCCACAGACCCCAGCCCAACAGCAGGCGCCATATTTCTTCACTCTCCTCTCCCGTTCCCCTTCCCCACCCATGACTGCCGAGAGAGACAATTTAGCCACCACTTGGAGGCATCGCAGGAAGGGGACCTTTCCTTTGGGGGGCCTGCAGCAGACTGAGGGGTACTCGGACTGTGAACTTCCTATCCGCCAGCCTTCCCGGGTGCTGCTGCACAGCAGGGCAAATCCCAAGGTGGAGAGACATTGATCCAGCTTGGGCACCCCGTGGGTGACTTGAGACCAGCACTCTTCTCCCTGGCAGGGTCAGGGATTGATCTCTGGGCTGGGGGACAGGCCTGTAGGCCAGATCCCGTGCACCCAGGTCTCGATCGCATTGCTCCGGGGCACAGAAGGGATATTTGTGAACCACTCTACTGAGGTATGTGTGCCTTCAGAGGCAGATCAGAGTGGGTCCTAGCTGCACCATGCTCAAGGGGCAACCCTCCTCCCACAGAAGGGCCGTGCGCCCAGCTTAGGCTGTAATCCTGGCCCACATCACAGTCAGGGGAGATCCACTAGCTTGAGGTCCTGCCTGGCGGCAGAGGCCTGGGAGAAGCTGCGGAATAGGAGAGGATGGAAAGAAGCGAGGCCTGCTCCAGACTGCAGGTCTCAGACAGCCTCACCTCCATACGCAGACTTTTTGGCTGAATGGGGCCATTTCAGCCCCTCCCTGACAGCTTTGCCTAGAAGCAGAGAACAGACCTTTGACATCTGCTAACAGCATTTGTAGAGTCTGAGGGCAGGCTCACCCAACCCAGCCCACCCAGCCTCACTCCCCCACCTGCCCTCACTGAGGTGGAGAATAAGGACACACCTGGAAGTCCCAGGGCCCCACCCACCACCTGGGGCACTAGAGTGCCTCTCCAGAGGAATGAGAGCTGATAACATGACCCAAAAACAACACTACAGCTTGCTCCTCCCAGCAAGTGCCATCTGCTGACAGGGAGGTCAATTTGCACACCCTTTTGCTGCATCATACAGGGTGTGGTCGAATTTCACCCATGAACACCACCTACTGGCTCAGAATCTATACTAGGTGTGTTATTACCTAAACAAAAATCTAAAGGTTAAGAAGCAACAGCTGCTCCAGATGGGAAGGAATTAGTGAAAGAACTCTGGAAGTATGAAGAATCAAATGGAAAGCACACCCTCAAAGGAGAACA
>NW_012154004.1:8280-8613 GCF_000956105.1 Propithecus coquereli
TTTAATATTAAAGAAACCAGCACTTTGTCTGGAATATGAGTTGCAAAAATTGTTTGTCTATTGATGAATGGCAAACCTAGCATGTTTTTCTCACCAAGTAGGTACTTTTTAACTCCCTCCATACAACAAAATTATTTTCAGTAAAAATCATGAAATGAAATGCATAATAAATTATGCAGAAAATGTAGTGACCATTTTCTTTTATTGAAATTCATATATACAATCATGCCCATAAAAATTTTAAAAAGTAAAATACAGGCCAGGCGCGGTGGCTCACGCCTGTAATCCTACCTCTCTGGGAGGCCGAGGCGGGTGGATTGTTTGAGCTCAGGA
>NW_012154005.1:0-345 GCF_000956105.1 Propithecus coquereli
AAACCACTAAATATACATTTTTCTCATGAGCTCATGGGATATTCTCTAAGATTGACTATATCCTAGGCCACAGAATATGTCTCAAACAAACTTAAAAAAATATAAATTATACCATGCACTTCTCAGACAACAGTGGAATAAAATTAGAAATCAACTCCAACAGAAACTATCATCTCTACACAAAGAAATGGAAATTAAACAACCTTCTGCCAAATGACTATTGGGTTAGGAGGAAATTAATATGGAAATTAAAAGGTTCTTTGAAATAAATGATAAAGGAGACACAAGTTATCAAAATGTGTGGGACACGGTGAAAGCAATCCTGGGAGGAATATTTATATCTAT
>NW_012154005.1:3669-3926 GCF_000956105.1 Propithecus coquereli
AATTGGAGAAATTTTAACTCTTGTGCTCTATTGATGAAAATGTAAAATGGAACAGCTGTTATGGAAAACAGTATACAGCTTCCTCAAAAAATTAAAAATAGAATTATCATATGATCTGGCAATCCCACTTCTGGATATTTATCCAAAGGTATTGAAATCAGCATCTCAAAGAGATATTTGCACACTCATGTTCCATACAATGTTATTCACAATAGCCAAGATGTGCAAGCACCCAAAAGTCTGGCAACTGACGAATG
>NW_012154005.1:6801-7219 GCF_000956105.1 Propithecus coquereli
GCAGAACATCAGCTGGTACTTCTCCCTCTGAGGGCATTTTTGATGGGACTCGTTTTAATTGAGCTGTTTTTCTTTAATTCATATGGAAATTTACTGTTAATAAAGTTTGATAGCATCATAATTGTAAGGTAGTATTTTTTCAATGTAGATTGTTTAATATAATTCCTATGCATACTGCATTTCCACATCTCTGGACCCTCTAGAAGTTCATAGTATAAGTATTGTGTTTTGATTTAGGTAGAGGGACCACTTACGCAAACATCATTGGAGATTGAAATGGAGAGGGCCGTTTAAAGCAAAGTCCATTTCTGTGTGCTATGAGTGGTTACTAGAAAACACTACACGTACATTTGCCTGAATAAACTTTGATTTTTAATAAAATCAAATATAGAGAGATAAACGCCACCACCACACCATT
>NW_012154006.1:0-310 GCF_000956105.1 Propithecus coquereli
GTTAAGTTGGAAATAAATACCAAAAAATACTAGAAAATACAGTTATGTTAGGAAATCAATAAATATACTTCTAAGTAACCCATCAACCAAAGCAGAAATCATAATGGAAATAAAATATTTTGAACTAGGAATGGAAAAACAAACACCACATGTTCTCACCAATACGTGGGAGCTAGATGGTGGGCACACCCAGGCACAAAGAGAGTTAGAGGTCCCTGGAAACCAAGAAGGGGGCAGCTGGGAGCGGTGAGGTAGAAAAACTTACCTATCGGGTACAATGAACGCTATTCTGGTGATGGACACACTAAAA
>NW_012154006.1:2446-3412 GCF_000956105.1 Propithecus coquereli
AGGATAAAGAAAGACATTTGTAAAAAGACATTAAAAACACAAACTTTAAGTGAAAAGACTGATAAATTCTACTAACTTGACTACAACTGATTTTATTTGTTAGAGTCATTAAAAAACAGTGAAATAAGCCACACATGGGATGTTACATTTGCAACTAATTTATCTGGCAAAAGATTTAATACTGAATGAACTTCTACAAGTCTGTATTACTATTACAGGACAAACAATCCAAAATAAAGATGGGCAAAGACTTAAATATTCCACAGAAGGGCACATGTAGGTACAGAAATGTGAAAATGTGCTCAAAGTTATTAGGAATCAAGAAAATGCAAATTAAAATCCCAAAGAGATAGTACCTATTCACTGGACTAACACAAATTAAACAACTGACAAAACCAAGTTTTACTGAGCACACAGTCATGGTAACACACTACATGCTGGAAAACTGTTTGGTGATCTCTGGAGGAGTGAAAACAGGTATGTATTATGAACAGGCAATTCCTCTTCTGCCAATATGTGTGCTCACCAGAAAGTTAAGCATGCATACAGCCAGTTAAATGTACAACCATGACCATTTCAACAACGTTCATGAATAACTAAAAACTAGAAATAATCCAAATAACCAACATCAGTCTAATGGGCAAATACCTTGTGGAATATTCAGACAGTAGAACACTATACAGAAACGCAAGGACTACATCCTATGTAACATGGGCTAATTAAAAAAAAAAATGTTGAGTAAAAGAATCAAGGAGTGAAAGAATGCATGCTGTACATTTCCATTTAAATAAATTTCAAAAATAAGCACAAGTAAAATATAACATTTAGGGACACAAACTTGAGTAATAAGAATATAAGCAAAGAAAGGAAGTTTACTTGAATTGAACAAAATAGCTTACAAAAATAAAATTCACCAAAATTGCTTTCTCCTCATCATAGAAAATGTGAGTAATCCTTAAAATAAGG
>NW_012154006.1:14202-15386 GCF_000956105.1 Propithecus coquereli
GAACTAAAAACTGTGTCAGAATAAAAAAAGATACTATTTCCATAATCCCTCCATAGTAAAATTATTTGCAGGGCACTACATGCTTTGGGGGATTTTATTCTTTAGAAAACTATTAACACAAGATACCGAGTAGACCAACATCCTTTAATTACACTGGTAAACCAGAGCAACCCAAATTTTGAATATTCTAGGAGTGTACATAATTTTTATTACTACTAAAAGTATGCTGTACATATTTTCAGAAGCAAAAAACTAGAAGGAGGAAAAGATTTAATTCAGATACAATTCCTTGATCACGGGAAGAACGCAAATATTCGTAGTTCTGAGAATAATGCTCCGAGATGCGAAGGTGCAACATGATGAAGCACACGCTCGGAGGACCAGTGAGGCAGACAAGCTGCTGTGAAGCTCGCCAGGGACGTCATCATTGCCCTACTTACGGGCAGGTCACTAATTCTTTGAGATTGTCAAAATTGGAAGGGAATTTAGAAGTCACCTTAGTCAATACCATATTGTTAAGTCTTAAAACATTTCAGGATTTACTTGGTGAAAAACATCCGCGTGAGGGTTTTTGAAAGGCGGATATGGTACAGCTTGCTGCTACATCACTCGAGAAAGTGGATCGTCCTTTACCGACGGGTTAACACCGACATGTGCTGGTCGCTCAGGCCATGGCTCTGCAGTCCTGCTGCGCAGTACCATGGCTGACCACTGGATCCTGCCCGACATGCCAGCATCCACAATCCCAACAGGGCTCCCAGCTCGCCCTGTCCAGCCTGCTGTCCGGAGACCTCACCCCTTTTGGCTCCCATCTTTCCCGGTCTAGTCACATGCTCCTCCCTCTGCTCGTCCTGCCTTCCAATCATAACGAGATCATTGCTAGGAACTCCCAAGAACGAGGACATCTCTATAGTTTGAGGGTCTCTGCAGCAGCCCTGACCCCACAGTTATGCTTGGCATTGCCCTAGTGGGGACTTTGAGCAGCAGTTTTGCCCCTGCTCCAAGTTTATGCCTGGACCCTGAGGCTGTGGGAGACATCCTTTGAAATCCAGGGGGAAAAACTGTGCCCCCGCAGCCCTGCACACTGCACATCTGCCATCAGCACCATGTGGGCACCACCAAGGTTTGCCGCTTGCCCTTTCTGAAGTGGTGGCCCGAGCTGCACCCAGGATGGCTTGAGCCGG
>NW_012154007.1:0-1088 GCF_000956105.1 Propithecus coquereli
CTTTCTCTGAGAGAATACATGCATTTGTATCTCAACCCGCTTTGGGTGAAATGGTTTCATACTTATAATGAAAAGACTCCAGCTTTCTCACGTGTGTTTTAGTACAAACTGTACCCACTGGTTTCTTTGCCAAAGTTGTGCTATCCTTTAAATTAGGCAAACCCTAGCTGCTTTCTCTGAGAGAATACATGCATTTGTTCTGAACCTACTTTGGGAGAAAAGGTTTCATACTTATAATGAAAAGACTCCTGTTTTCTTAGGTGTGTTTTAGTACAAACTGTACCCACTGCTTTCTTTCCCAAGGTTGTGCTTTCCAGTAAATTGTGCAGTCTAGTTGCTTTCTCTGAGAGAATACATGCAATTATATCTTAACCCCATTTGGGTGAAAAGGTTTCATAATTATAATGAAAAGACTCCTGCCCTCTTATGTGTGTTTCAGTACAAAATGTACCCACTTCTTTCTTTCCCAAAGTTGTGCTATTGTGTAAATTGGGCAAAGTCTAGCTGCAGCTGCTTTCTCTGAGAGAATACATGCGTTTATACGTCTAGCTGCTTTCTCTGAGAGAATACATGCGTTTATACCTAGGTGTGCTATTGTGTAAATTGGGCAAAGTCTAGTTGCTTTCTCTGAGAGAATACATGCAATTATACCTGTACCAGCTTTGGACGAAATAATGGGTTTCCTCTTTAGAATGAAACGTCTCCTGTTTTCTTACGTGTGGTTTGGTACAAACTGCACTCACTGCTTTCTTTCCCAGAGTTATGCTATCCTGTGAACTGGCCAAAGTCTAGCTGCTTTCTCCTGGAGAATACAGCCGTTTCTATCTGCTCCTGCATTTGGCTTAAAGGTTTCATACTTATAAGCAAAAGACTCCTGCTTTCTTAGCTGTGTTTCAGTACAAACAGTACCCACTGCTTTCTTTCCAAAGTTGTGCTATCCTGTAAATTGGGCAAAGTCTAGCTGCTTTCTCTGAGAGAATCCATGCATTTCTATCTGAACCCGCTTTGGGCGAAAGGTTTCATAATTATAATGAAAAGACTCCTGCTTTCTTATGTGTGTTTCAGTACAAACTGTACCCACTGCTTTC
>NW_012154007.1:2224-2491 GCF_000956105.1 Propithecus coquereli
CTTTCTTCCCCGAAGTTGTGCTATTGTGTAAATTGGGAAAAGTCTAGCTGCTTTCTCTGAGAGAATACATGCAGTTGTACCTGTACGCGATTTGGGCAAAATAGGTTTCATATTTATAATTAAACAACTTCTGCTTTCTTAAGTGTGTTGAACCACCAACTGTACTCACTGCTTTCTTTCCAAAAGTTATGCTATAGTGTAAACTGGGCAATGTCTAGCTGCTTTCTCCTAGAGAATACAAGCATTTGTATCTGCTCCTGCATTTGG
>NW_012154007.1:10425-11521 GCF_000956105.1 Propithecus coquereli
CCACTGCTTTCTTTCCCAAAGCTGTGCTATCCTTTAAATTGGGCACAGTCTATCTGCTTTCTCTGAGAGAATACACGCATTTGTATCTGAGTCTGCATTAGGAATAAACGTTTCATACTTATAATGAAAAGACTCCTGCTTTCTTACGTGTGTTTTACTACAAACTATACCCACTGCTTTCTTTGCCAAAGTTGTACAATCCTGTAAATTGGGCAAAGTCCAGCTGCTTTCTCTGACAGAATACATGCATTTGAATCTGAACCCACTTTGGGAGAAAAGGTTTCATGCATATAATCAAAAGACTCCTGCTTTTCTACGTGTGTTTCAGTACAAACTGTACCCACTGCTTTCGTTCCCAAAGACTGCCTGCCTGTAAATTGGGCAAAGTCTAGCTGCTTTCTCTGAGAGAATACATGCATTTGTATCTGAACCCACTTTTGGCAAAAAGGTTTCATACTTATAATGAAAAGTCTTCTGTTTGCTTAAGTTGTTTTAGTACAAACTGTACTCACTGCTTTCTTTCCCAAAGTTGTGCTATCCTGTTCATTGGGCAAAGTCTAGCTGCTTTCTCTAAGAGAATACATGCATTTGTATCAGTACCCGCTTTGGGCGTAGAGGTTTCATACTTATAATGAAAAGACTCCTGCTTTCTTATGTGTGTTTTAGTACAAACTGTACCCACTGTTTCTTTCCCAAAATTGTGCTATCCTGTAAATTGGGCAAATTCTAGCTGCTTTCTCTGAGAGAATACATGCATTGGTATCTGTACCTGCTTTATTCATGAAGGTTTCATACTTATAATGAAAGATTCCTGCTTTCTTATGTCTGTTTTTGTACAACTGTACCCACTGCTTTCTTTCCCAAAGTTGTGCTATCATGTAAATTCGGAAAGTCTAGCTGCTTTGTCGGAGAGAATACATGCATTTGTATCTCTACCTGCTTTGGGCGTAAAGGTTTCATACTTATAATGAAAAGACTCCTGCTTGCTTACGTGTGTTTTCGTACAAACTGTACCCACTGATTTCTTTCCCAAAGTTGTGCTATTCTGTTTATTTGGCAAAGTCTAGCTGTTTTCTCTGAGAGAATACACGCATTT
>NW_012154007.1:11571-12117 GCF_000956105.1 Propithecus coquereli
GGAAGTCTAGCTGCTTTCTCTGAGAGAATACATGCATTTGTTCTGAACCCGCTTTGGGAGAAAAGGTTTCATACTTATAATGAAAAGACTCCTGCTTTCTTATGTGTGTTTTAGTACAAACTGTACCCACTGCTTTCTTTCCCAAAATTGTGCTATCCTGTAAATTGGGCAAATTCTAGCTGCTCTCTCCTAGAGAATACAAATACATGCACTGGTATCCGTACCTGCTTTATTCATAACGGTTTCATACTTATAATGAAAGACTCCTGCTTTCTTACGTGTGTTTTAGTACAAACTGTACCCACTGCTTTCTTTCCCAAAGTTGTGCTATCATGTAAATTCGGAAAAGTCTAGCTGCTTTCTCTGGGACAATATATGCATTTGTATCTGTATCCGTTTTGGGCATAAAGGTTTCATACTTATAATGAAAAGACTCCTGCTTGCTTACGTGTGTTTTGGTACAAACTCTACCCACTGCTTGCTTTCCCAAAGTTGTACTATCCTGTAAAATGTGAAATGTCTAGCTGTTTTCTCTGAGAGAATACA
>NW_012154007.1:12205-12663 GCF_000956105.1 Propithecus coquereli
CTTTCTTACGTGTGTTTCAGTACCAACGGTACCCACTGCTTTCTTTCCCAAAGTTGTGCTGTCCTGTAAATTGGGCAAAGTCTAGCTGCTTTCTCTGAGAGAATACATGCATTGCTACGTGTATCTGCATTAGGAATAAAGGTTTCATGCTTATAATGAAAAGACTCCTGCTTTCTTACGTGTGTTTCAGTACCAACGGTACCCACTGCTCTCTTTCCCAAAGATGTGCTTTCCTGTAAATTGTGCAAAGTCTAGCTGGTTTCTCTGAGAGAATACATGCAATTATATCTTAACCCTCTTTGGGCGAAAAGGTTTCATAATTATAATGAAAAGACTCTTGCCCTCTTATGTGTGTTTCAGTACAAACTGTACCCACTGCTTTCTTTCCCAAAGTTGTGCTAGCCTGTAAATTGTGCAATGTCTAGCTGCTTTCTCTGAGAGAATACAACCATTTGTAT
>NW_012154007.1:13243-47735 GCF_000956105.1 Propithecus coquereli
AGAAAAAATTATACCCATTGCTTTATTTCCTAAAGTTGTGATATCCTGTAAATGGTAATAGTGTAGCTACTGTCTCTGAGAGAATTTAAGCATTTGTATCTGTAACTGCATTGGGCCTAGTGGTTTCATACTTATAATGAAAAGACTCCTGTTTTCCTACATGTGTTTTTGTACAAACTATACACACTGCTTTCCTTCGCAAAGTTGTGCTATCCTGTAAATTGGGCAGAGTGTAGCTGCTTTCTCTGAGAGATTACATGTGTTTGTATCTGTAACTGCATTGGGCCTTATGGTTTGATACTTATAAAGAAAAGACTCCTGCTTTCTTACTTGTGTTTCAGAACAACGTATACCCACTGCTTTCTTTCACAAAGTTGTGCTATCCTTTAAATTTGGCACAATCTAGCTGCTTTCTCTGAGAGAATACATAGATTTTTATCTGTAACTGCATTGGACCTAAGTGTTTCATACTTATAATGAAAAGAGTCCTGCTTTCTTATGTGTGTTTGTGTGCAAACTATACGCACGGCTTTCTTTCCCAAAGTTGTGCTATCCTGTAAATTGGGCAAAGTCTACCTGCTTTCTCTGAGAGAATACATGCTTTGTATCCCTATCTGCATTGGGCCTAATGGTTTCATACTTATAATGAAAAGACTCTTGCTTTCCTACATGTGTTTCTGTACAAACTATACCCACAACTTTATTTGACAAAGTTGGGCTATTCTGTCAATTGGGCAAAGTCTAGCTGCTTTCTCTGAGAGAATACATGGGTTACTATCTGTAAGTTCAATGGACATAATGTTTCATACTTATAATTAAAAGACCCCTCCTTTCTTATGTGTGTTTGTGTACAAACTGTACCAACTCCTTTCTTTCGCAAAGATGTGCTATCCTGTAAATTGGGCACAGTCTAGCTGCTTTCTCTGATACAATACATGTGTTTTTATCTGTATCTACATTGGGCCTAATGGTTTGATACTTATAATGAAAAGACCCCTCCTTTCTTACGTGTGTTTGTGTACAAACTATAGGGACTGCTTTCTTTCCCAAAGTTGTGCTATCCAGTAAACTGGGCACAGTCTAGCTCCTTTCTCTGAGACAATAAATTGGTTTTTATCTGTAACTGAATTGGACCTAAGTGTTTCATACTTATAATGAAAATACCCCTGCTTTCTTACGTGTGTTTGTGTACAAACTATACGCACTGCTTTCTTTCCAAAAGTTGTGCTATCCTGTAAATTGGGCATAGTCTAGCTGCTTTGTCTGATAGAATACATGGGATTGTATCTGCAACTGCATTGGCCCTAAATGTTTTATACTTATAATGATAAGACTCCTGCTTTCTTATGTGTGTTTGAGCAAAAACTGTACCCACTGCTTTCTTTCCCAAAGTTGTTCTATCCTGTAAATTGGGCACAGTCTAGCTGCTTTCTCTGAGAGAATACATGTGTTTGTCTGTAAGTGCATTGGGCCTAATGGTTTCATATCTATAATGAAAAGCCTCCTGCTTTCCTACATGTGTTTTTGTAAAAACTATACCCACACATAAATGCACATATAAGAATAACATCTATTGGGTGTTGGGGGGGGGGAGGGGGGAGGAGGGGACGGGTATTTTCATACACAAAGAGTGCAATGCGCACCACCCGAAGGATGGACATATTTGAAACTCGGACTTGGGGTGGGGGCAAGGGCAACATAAGTAACATAAATATCTGTACCCCCATAATATGCTGAAATAAAAAAAAAAAAAAAAACTATACCCACAGCTTTCTTTTCCAAAGTTGTGCTATCCAGTAAATTTGGGACAATCTAGCTGCTTTCTCTCCAAGAATACATGGGTTTTTATCTGTAACTGCATTGGACCTAAGTGTTTCACACTTACAATGAAAAGACACCTGCTTTCTTACATGTGTTTGTGTACAAACCATCTGCACTGCTTTCTTTCCCAAAGTTGTGCTATCCTGTAAATTTGGCACAATCTAGCTGCTTTCTCTCAGAGAATACATGTGTTTGTATCTGTAAGTTCATTGGACCTAATGTTTCATACTTATAATGAAAAGACCCCTGCTTTCTTATGTGTGTTTGTGTACAATCTATACGCAGTGATTTCTTTCCCAAGTTTGTGCTATCCTGTAAATTGGGCACAGTGTAGCTGCTTTTCTGAGAGAATACATGTGGTTTGTCTCTATAACTGCATTGGTCCTAATGGTTTGATACTTATAATGGAAAGACTCCTGCTTTCTTACGTGTGTTTGAGAACAAAGTACAAGCACTGCTTTCTTTCCCATAGCTGTGCTATCCTGTAAATTGGGCACAGTCTAGCTGCTTTCTCTGAGAGAACACGTGGGTTTTTATCTATAACTGCAGTGGACCTGTCGTTCCATGAATTAGTATTAAACGTATTTGGGGACACGATTTGTCTTATGAGTTTTACAGAGCTTTGCCCTGAAAGAATATGTGAACTTGTTGGTTTGCGTTTCGAATGCTGTTACACTCGGAAGGGCGTCTCTGAAAGGCAGTAGCAGCTGTATCCCATTAGGCTCCACGTTTCTCAGACCTAAAGAATTGGATTTGCTTTGTAAAGCACAAGGGAATCTGTTAAAAACTACAGGCTGAGAGCTGACAATGGAGTGCCCTCTGGAACAAACAGCTTCCCGGAAAGGACAGCTTCCCAAAGGGCTAAAAGCAAAGCTTTTCTTTAAACCACTCTAGACTACCTGTCTCCATTCACAATAACCTAATAAACATGGAGCTTACATATCTCTGTTTAACCCCTCCGTTTAAATGATAAACTTACCTTAGAATTTAGAAATTAACATTTGAAAGACTTTGTAACCGTTTGCTCATGTAAATAGAATTAGTTAAAGAATCTGTAAAAGGCTTTTGGAAATCTGTTAACCTGAGAGGAACTACCTGTTGTTATGTAAATCTGTTACCCCTGACAATTGTTCACTATTTTCTATAAGTTACCATGTAAGACCTCATTCGGGGGTTTTTCAGACCAACGGAGAGGTCTGAGACCCCTGAGCTCCCGCTTTGCCTATAATCTTTATAAACTTATAAAACTATATCTTTGTCTCAGTGTATTCTTTTATTTCTTCCATTTTCCATTTCTCTCTTTTATTTTCTTATCCCTTGCAACTCTACCAAAAGGACCCTGTTTTTTGCAGGGAACACTGGCCACGTTCACCGCATGGACCTAAGTGTTTCATACTTATAATGATAAGAGTCCTGCTTTCTTACATGAGTTTGAGTACAAACTGTAACCACTGCTTTCTTTCCCAAAGTTGTGCTATCCTGTAAATTGGGCAAAGTCTACCTGCTTTCTCTAAGAGAATACATGTGTTTGTATCTGTAACTGCATTGGACCTATTTCATACTTATAATGAAAAGACTCCTGCTTTCCTACAGGTGTTTTTGTACAAACTATATGCACTGCTTTCTTTCCCAAAGTTGTGCTATCCTGTAAATTGGGCACAGTCTAGCTCCTTTCTCTGATAGAATACATGGGTTTGTATCTGCAACTGCATTGGGCCTAAATGTTTTATAGTTATAATGATAAGACTCCTGCTTTCTTACATGTGTTTGAGCACAAACTGTAGCCACTGCTTTCTTTTCCAAAGTAGTGCTATCCTGTAAATGTGGCACAATCTAGCTGCTTTCTCTGAGAGAATACATGTGTCTGTATCTGAAACTGCATTGGGCCTAAAGGTTTCATACTTATAATGAAAAGACTCCTGCTTTCTTACGTGTGTCTGAGTACAAAGTATACCCACTGCTTTATTTCCCAAAGCTGTGCTGTCCTGTAAATTGGTAATAGTGTAGCTACTTTCTCTGAGAGAATACATGGATTTGTATCTGTAACTGCATTGGACCTAAATGTTTCATACTTATAATGAAAAGACCCCTGCTTTCTTACGTGTGTTTGAGTACAAAGTATACCTACTACTTTCTTTCCCAAAGTTGTGCTATCCTCTAAATTGGGTAAAGTATAGCTTCTTTCTCTGAGAAAATATATGTTTGTATGTGTAATGGTCTTCGGCCTAAAGGTTTCATACTTATAATGAAAGACTCCTGCTTTCCTACATGTGTTTTTGTACTAACTATACCCACAGCTTTATTTCCCAAAGTTGTGTTATTCTGTAAATTGGGCAAAGTCTAGCTGCTTTCTCTGAGAGAATACATGCGTTTGTATCTGTAAGTTCATTGGACCTAAATGTTTCATACTTATAATGAAAAGACCCCTGCTTTCTTACGTGTGTTTGTGTACAATCTCTACGCACTGCTTTAATTCCCAAAGTTGTGCTACCCTGTAATTGGGCACAGTTTAGCTGCTTTCTATGAGACAATACATGGGTTTGTATCTTTAACTGCATTGGACCTAAGTGTTTCGTACTGATAATGAAAAGACTCCTGCTTTCTTACGTGTATTTGAGTACAAAATATACTCACTGCTTTATTTCCCAAAATTGTGCTATCCTGTAAATTGGGCACAGTCTAGCTGCTTTCTCTGAGAGAATACATGCATTTGTATCTGAACCCGCTTTGGGCAAAAAGGTTTCATACTTATAATGAAAAGACTCCTGCTTTCCTACATGTGTTTTTGTACAAACTATACCCACAGCTTTATTTCCCAAAGTTGTGCTATTCTGTAAATTGGGCAAAGTCTAGCTGCTTTCTCTGAGAGAATACATGCTTTTGTTTCTATAACTGCATTGGGCCTAATGGTTTCATACTTATAATGAAAAGACCCCTGCTTTCTTCCTGTGTTTGAGTACAAACTGTACCCACTTCTTTCTTTCCCAAAGTTGTGCTATCCTGTAAATTGGGAAAAGCCTAGCTGCTTTCTCTGAGAGAATACATGTGTTTGTATCCGTAACTGCCTTGGACCTGTTTCATACTTATAATGAAAAGACTCCTGCTTTCTTCCTGTGTTTGAGTACAAACTATACCCACTGCTTTCTTTCCCAAAGTTGTGCTATCCTGTAAATTGGGCCATGTCTACCAGCTATCTCTGAGAGAATGTATACGTTTGTACCTGTAACTTCAATCGGCCTAAAAGATTCATATTTATAATGAAAAGACCTCTGCTTTCTTAGGTGTGTTTGACTACAAACTATTCCCACTGCTTTCTTTCCCAAAGTTTTTTGAAACTTACAGAAGAGACGGGGCTTGCCAAGATCCAACAGCAAGATGGTGCTGAAATCAGGCCCAGGTTCCAAACCTTCTAATTCCCAGGTCAATGCACTCACCAAGCAGGTTTCATCTCCTCTGAGACCACATACCTGTCAAGGAAATGGGTTTGAGATTGATTCTTGCAGTCCAGTATCTACAAAGTATTCCTGAGAAAGCTAATTGGAATCTTCCAGAAAGAGTTCTGTGATCAAACACAGTTGGGAAGTCTGGGTTGGGCAAGATTAGAGAGCTCTCTTTCTTGCCCATCTTCTGGGAGACATGAATATACCATGTGTATTGAGACTCACCCAATTCCATCCTGCACATTGGCCATAAAGCCCTTCTTTCCAAAGCGTGGCACTAGCTGTCCCCTGAACATCCTGGGGCAGAGCTTCGGGGCCCAGCCTTCACACCCAACATCCCATCGTCCACACTGCCAGTGTCCACAGACCACTGCTCCTTGAAATTCTCTGCTTCTCATCATGAGCTCTAGTTCAAAAAAAAAAAAGCATTCTCAGGAAACATTTCTCTCAAACCCTTTAATCTGTGAATACTTTGTCTCTAATCAAATATGTACACACATCTCTATTCGTCCACTAGAATGGCCGTGAAAAAAATTTGGTCCAGTGTAAATAAGCCTGGCCAGTAAGCACTTGTCTTGTGCTGATAATCCCCGTTGTTAGCAAAGCAGGAACAAGATCACCCTTAGTTAGGCGAGCGGCCTCCTCCAGGGAGCAGCTGGAGCGGGAGGGAGAAGAGCTCCCAGCTCTGCAGCCCAAACACAGCTTCCGATCAGTCAGCTGGGAGTTTGTCTTTCCCTGCTGCCTGGCTTGAAATGGTCCCCATCGTGTAATTCCCTGAGTTGGATAAAGGCAGTCATCGTAGTGCACCACATCCAGCAGTTTGCACGGCACTCTCAGGTCCGTTCTCTTCGGCCAGTCTCCACATCCTCTCGCACCTCCTGTGCTGGGGCACTGTCCATGTTGCATGACTTAGAACCTTAGGTCTGCAGGAGATGCCACCAGGTCTCATTGCAGCTGCCACCAGTGGAAAGTTCCCAGGCACACTGATGGCTTCTCCTCTCAAAGGCCCTGTGCAGCTCTCAACTCTTCTACCTTGGAACTTTCTCTGAAGCTATGGTAGCTGGCTCAGCCCCACAGCCCAGAGGTTTGGCAGAGTTAATGTCTGCAGGAACAAGTCTCAACAGTGGGGGACAAGACCCACTGGATAAGTCCCTCAGCCCCTGGAGCCCCAGAGCTGTGATGTCGACCACATTCTCCATGGTTTCCTAGTGTCTCCAGGGAAGCTGCACCCACAGCCGTAGACAGCTCGATAACACATTCTCAACTGGCGTCTCCTCTGCAAAGTGCTAGCTATCCTCAGTTAGCGGTGTACTGCTGTGAGACAGCACCCCGAGATGGTATTTAACACATGAATCTACCAGGCAGTAGCCCAAAGGCTCTTCTTCCAGGTGGAGCTAGGCTGATCTTGGCTGGATTTGCTTGTGTACCAGTGGTCAGATGCTGGCGGAGAGGCTGGGAGGGGATTGGTCTGAGATGGCTTTGCTCACCTGCCAAGTGGTGGACTGGCTGTCAGCTGGAGTGGAAGAGGGGACTGAGCCATGGGTCCTGTGCACATGGTAGAAGCAGAGTTTCCAAAGGCAACAGGTACCAGTCTGCAAGTGCCTTCCAAGCCTCTGCTTGTGTCGTGGTAGCTAGTGTGGCAGCTGTGGCAATGCACCTGGCAGGCCTTCTGCTACCGGGCCTGTGGCCGACTGCATGAGTTTGCCAGGGCTGCTGGGGCACGTTCAGTTGTTCCTCAGTATCCATGAGGAATCGGCTCCAGGACTCCAAAGGACACCAAAATCCAAAGATGCTCAAATTCCTGATATAAAGAGGTGTGGTGTCTGCACGTAACCTACACACATCCTCCCATATATCTTAAATCATCTCTAGATTACTTCTAAAACCTAATGCAATGTAAATACTACATAAATAATTGTTATAATGGATTTTTTATCTGTACTATTTTTATTGATGCATTGTTATTACTTTTTTTCTGAATGTATTTGATTGAATTGATTGAATCTGAAGATGCAGAACCAACAGAGATGGAGGAATGATTGTCCCACAGACAAGGTGTCTTGAACAACATAAGTGTACTATCTCGCAGCCCTGGAGGCTAGGCGACTGGGACCCAGGTGTCAGCAGTGCTGGTTTCATTCCGGGGCCTCTCTCCTTGGCTTACAGACGGCGTTTTCTCCCTGTGTCTCCACATCATCTTCCCTGCAGACATGCCTGTGTCTCAACCCCCCTTTTCACAAGGACACCTGTCATATTGGATTAGGGGCCAACCTTACTCCAGCATGACTTCATCTTAACTTAATGAATTACATTGGCAATGATCCTATTTCTAAATAAGGTCACATTCTGAGGGTTACAACATATGAATTTGGGGGTCAGAAATTCAACCCATAGCCCTTGCCTAGGGCCCCTCTGTGGCCCTCTGAAACCCAGTTTTACTCTGCACTCACACTGTTCCTGGCTAGTAACTGAGCTTGGCAGGGAACTGAGGCAGACCATTCCTGGGAGACATGGGACTCTTGTAACAGCTGCCTGTGCCTGAGGGACACAGCCTTGAGCCTTGTCAAATCTTCCTGACACCACGCACTGTTCGGGGACCATCCTCCCTCTGTCCTTCAATGAGGGTCAGACTTGCCCCCAGTCTCATCTGGCCCCATTTCCTCTCACAGGCATTTCCCCTGATGACAGCCTCGTACATTTGACCTGTCCTGGCATCTGCTTCTTGGAAGACCTGAACAAACACAACTAATATCAAATCGAAGCAGACCACATGGCCGAGACTAGATTCAGGGCATGGGAAAAAGGGCTCCCTCACTTTATAGGGGAGTAGGGAACTGTGGGTGTTCTCACAATTTCCCCCACCCCTTCCTTCCCTATCCACTCTCCCCATAGCCCCACTTCCTGCTGCCTGGGGTCACCTGCAGACAAACCACCTGCACCAGGCTCTGCTTTCAGAGGAGCACAAACCAGCACAGCATCTGACCCCACCCTCTGCTGACGGACCACGTCTCACCCACCCTGCAGTTCCGTCCCGGAGCCCAGGCGCAGCGGGCGCCTCGAATGCTCAATGAGAGCTGCACACCAGTCGCTCAGCGCTGGGATTGGAGAGGAGCCCGGCATGGTTCCCTCACAGTGGGCACAGACAGATGATGACAGCCCGTGGAATCAGTGTGGCAACATAGGGAGCTCGAGTTCAGGGCAGCCACAGGAGGGGCGCCTTGTACGACCATTGCAGGCGTAGTCAGGAAAGACTTCACAGAGGAGGTGACATTTGAGCAGAGCCCTGAAGGATGAGCAGGTGCTGGACAAGCAGAAAAAAGAATGCAGGTGTCACCCAAGTGGACAGCGGGGCCAGGGCATATTTGTGCTGAGGCCGCGAATGGACAATTAAGTCAAAGCCTGGCGGGGCAAGCCCAGGGTGTTAGGGGTGCTTCAGAGAGATGAGGAAAGGCAGAAGAAGAGGGAATTCCCAAAGGAGAAGATGGGATTTAGAGGTCAAGGACTCATCGGTCCAATTTTACAACCGTGCCTTATTTCTTACAAAGGTTTCTCTCCACTGTGGTCAACTTTTATGGATTGAATTGTGTTACCAAAAACAGATACGTTGAAGTACTAACCCCAGTACCTTAAGATGTGACCTTATTTGGAAACGGGGTCTTTACAGAGGTAATAAAGTTAAGATGAAATCACTAGGGCAAGTCCCTAACCCAGCATAATGCGTGTCCTTATAAATAGAGGAAGTTTGGAAGCAGAGACAGAGATGCACAGAGAGAGAACACCAAGAGAAGATGAGACAGAGTTCAGGGTGAAGCACCTACAAGCCAAAGAACCCCAAAGATTTCCAGCAAGTCTCCAGAAGGCAGGGAAGAGGCATGGGACAGTCCCTCTCACAGTCCTTGGAGAAGCAAACCCCGCTGGCACCCTGATCTTAGACTTCCAGCCTCCAGAACTGTGAGACGACAAATCTTTGTTGCCCTCAGCTGCTCAGTTTGAGGCACTTTGTGCAGCAGCTGCAGGAAGCTGACGTACCGACCAATGGCCCATCTTTCCCAGGGCAACGCCGAGCACCGTGTGACAGTGGCCTCCCTAGACAGACAGCTTGCGTGTTGTCAGGGGACTGTCATAGCCACAGTCCTCCCTGTTCACTGCATTGAGTCCCAGGGCTGGGACTATTATCGTTTTACAATAGAGGAAAATGGGGCCCAGGAGGGGGGAAGTAACCTTTCAAGATAATACTAAAAACTCACCTTTACTGTGTGCTAAGCTTGTATAGTTCATCAGCCAAAAAAATCACCTATATAACAGAAAATAACTCTGAATATGCAAGTGAGAACAGAGACTACAGAAGACATAGCCTTGAGGCTGAGAAAGCCAAGGAGTTGAGGAATGTTAAGGCCTCTGCGAGCTCAGAGACCACATGGCCTCAGTGGATGTTCTCTTTCAGAAACAGGAGGAGCAGGAGGCATGTAGAAGTCTCTGGTGCGCAGCAATTCTGAAATCAGGCTAAGCAGACATTGTGTGGCCCTACCCTGGAGAAGGAGAATGTTTCTTGAAGATGCCCTGTTTGCAGAACCAGCTACTCTCGGGGCGCAGTTTCCAGTCCACTGTTTTCTGTGACTCTTCCCTCTAAATTTTGGAAAACTCTTCCTAGTGCTGTATTCTTCCTTGGTTACATCTGAAAAAGACATTGGAGAATATGTCATTTCAGGGGACCACACATCTTTCTCAGCCTGCCTCCGGCACATAGAATTTAAGAGGACCAAGGGTCACCATCAGGCTAGAATAGCACAGGGCTGGGAGCTCCTCTGGAAGTACAACTCTCTCAAAAATATAAAAGATGTTTTATTATTTTATTCCAAGAAGCAATATCCACACCACAATCCTCTCAGACATATGCCTTTCTCTCTCGACTTTAGTATGAATACATAGGCTCTCAGGCTTCTGAGGGAGAATTACACCTTTATTCATTTTTTCCTAAGTCATTTTCTCCGTTTGAAGGATTTACCAGACATTAACTTAATTGATTAAATGATTTAACAAAGAGCATGAGAGCTTCACCCTTGCTTAGGTCCTAGCCATGACTTCTAATTGGCATTTTTTGCCAAAGACCATCTCAGTTTTACCTTTAACTGGTTGGAGATGAGAAGTAATTGTATCTTTCAACCCAATAAGTCCGAGAATTCCTGGACTCTCTTTATTTCTTTTTATACCTGCTTACAAATTAGCCAATTCTTTTCTAAGCTCATCTCTTTCTTGCAGTAGCAACCAAGACATGTTACTAACATTCTGTTTCCCAATCTTTTTACCCGAAGCTGCAAGCTCCTTCATTTCATCTCTTGCCTTTCCAGTTATTCACATAACAGCTTTACCCAATATTTCACCACTGCACAACATAGATCACCATCTTTCCAACCTTCAGTAACAATTTTTTTGCTGACCACCACCTGGCCCTAGAGCCAATGCCTCATCTATTAGGGTTTGTGTTTTGGCAGCTCCTCACTCCTGGTACAATAATACAATCTATCGAATCTCTCTGTAGGTCACGAAGTCACTTCAGGGTTCACCAGAACCGCTCTGAGGGCAGGGGTAGTGACCTCTTTGGAATGGAGCACAGAAAGCTGCATTTGCAGAGCCATTTACATAAGATTGAGAAAGTGCTGGTGACTCGTGTCAAAGAATGCGAATTGCTGTGGTCTGAATGTGTGTGTCCTTCAAAAACCCATACAGTGAAGCATAATTGCCAATGTGACAGCAGTGTGAGGTGGGAGCTTTAGGAGACTAAGATGAGGCCAGAGTCCTCACGAGTGGGATTAGTGACCTTATACAAGAGATACAAGAGAACTGCCTGCCCCTTCCGCCACGTGAGGGTGTGGCAAGATGGTGCCATCTTAGAGCAGAACACAGCCCTCGCCACATGCTGACTCTGCAGCACCTCGATCTTGGACTTCCCAGCCTCCAGAACAGTGAGAAACAAATTTCTGTGGTTTATAAATTACCCAGTCTGAAGTGTTTTGTTTTGGCAACCTAGATGGACTAAGGGGTCACGGACATCACAGAGTGAGCCCCACATATTTCTCCTCTTTCCACTTGGCCCCTCCTGCTGGCATTTTCTGTCTGTTGAGAGGAGCAAGAACTTCCATGTGATCCTGAATACTTGTATTTACAAAAAATCAAAACGAGTCCTGTTGAGAGCTCGGGAACACAGGAGCCTGTCCGCAGCAACAGGCGGCCAGTTGCAGGCAATGTGCGGTGGTGGGAAGAGCAGTCAGCTGGCACTGACTCTTACGGTGGCATCCACTGCAGCAACGGCCACGTGCCCAGTACTTAGGCCCTTTCTCTCTAATCATTGCAGAGTACATGTCAGTCTCCCCATCTTCCAGAAAGGAAAACTCAGACCCAGAGACACTCAGCAACTAGCTCAAAATCACACATATTACACATGGTTAAGTCTGAATTAGAACTAGACTCAGATTTCTAAATCCCTGCCCTTTTCATAAAGTAACCTGACTTCAGCAATGAAATGATGTCTTTGATCCTCGAGTTTTTCCATCTGTAACGTGGGACAGCTAGACTAGAACTCTCTAGTCCTCTTTTACCTCTGGGATTCTTTGTCTCTAAGGATAAGAATACCAAAACTCCTTTGCTGTTGGCACTTTCCAGTTCATAATCCCTACCCCACACTTATATCTAATCACTGCAGCAAGAAGCATTAAATAAAATGGAGAGATTGACGTATAAGGGAGGGAGTGGAAACAACCCTCTTTACACAACAATTCCTACGGTGGTTTGGTTATAAATAACCCATGAGGACATTCAGGTTTTTCCGGCAGGCCCCAATTGTGGTGGATATCAGGATGCCGTAACCAGGCAAATTGCTCCACACTGACTGGGAAGGTGTCACTTCTATCCTCAATCAGCTGGGCTAAGTGCTTTGCATAAGCTGAGTATTCAGGTTAATGACTAGAGCCAGCCAATGAAACACAAGAACATGGGAGCCTCCTGTCACTTCTCAAAAGATAAAGGGCAGTGGCCTTCTGCAGCCAGTGTTTATTGTGCTCTGCAGAGAATGCCAGTTACCTCCCTCTGTGCCTGTGTCCCTTGGATACCCTGCTGCTTGGTTGCACCAGACCTATCCTGGCTAAAATCCCTCCAAAGGAACAGACAGGGAATCGAAATAAAAATAAATCTCATCTGCTGTCTTTCCAGTGGCCTCATTTGCTCGCTCCACACACTTCCCTCCAGCTGTCGCGCTGCTGTGCACTGGGCGGGGCTCTGGGGGCTGTGGAGGTGGAAAGAGGATAAATGTGGGCTTTCTGTGAGCAGTGATTGCCTAAGATACATAGATAAAGATTGGAAGCAATGGAGAAAACACCTTAAGGAAAGTGTCCTGTGCTATGGAGAGGCAGCACAGGCAGCGACGCGTGGCTAGGGAATCGGAGAGGTTGTTCAGGAGGGGGCGTTTGACTTGGGCTTGGACTGAGCATCACAGGGCAATGCAGACAGCAGCTGTGGATGACTCGCAGGATCAGCAGTGATGGCTTGAATCTTCCCTTCAGATTGTCGCAGTCACTAGTCTGGCTGTGAAGGTCTAGGCCTGCAGGTGCCTCCGCCAGAGCTCGCACACATGTGGACGCGGGACCAAAGACCAGCTCCTCCCGAAACACGGGAGTTTCAGTCAGTTTGCAGCTCAATTCTGCTGTCTCTGCCTACTAACTTGAGTCCAGAGTGGTCACACTAAGAGCAGAACCTTGGGACAATTGCACCAGGGCTCGGTTCTAGGTCCAGCCATTTTTTTAAGCTGTGAGAGTAAAAGAAAATGACTTAACCTCCCTTAGTCTCAATTTCCTTGTATGAGAAGCTGCATTATGGGGAGATTTTGAGAATTGACATAGTTCTTCCTGGCCCCCGGGAAGGGTTAAGATGTCCTGGGGCAACTCTGTCCTTGCAGTGAACACACTATGCAGTGAGGGCGCCCTTGAGGGCAGAGATGCTATCTGATTCACCTCCGAATCCCTGGTTCATGGAGCACTTCCTGACAGATATCAAACACTCCAGAAATGTCTGATGAAATTTGGTAGATTATAGTATCGTATTGTTATTTAGCAAACGTTTGCTCTCCCCTCCCTTCTATGGAAGTGGTGTACTTCCCCACCCCACAGACATTGGCTTGGCCATGGAACTTGCTTTGGCCAATGGGATGTGAGTGCCAGTGAAGACCACATCCAAGCAGAGACATTAAATGTTCATGGTTTGACATGGTCTCGTGTGATCCTCACCTGACATGAGATGAGCATGCTTCAGGTAGCTGCTGCCACTTTCCTGATCCTCTGCAGAAAGCCAAATGAAGCAAATATGAACCCCAGTCACTACCTAGATCCAGGCCCATCTGAATCCAGCCAAGCCCAGTATAGCCCTGGAGAGCCACTCTGACCTGTGAATATGAGAAGGAAATGTTTGTCGTTGTTAGCATTGAGATTTGGGGATTTTTTTAATGCAGCATTATCACAACAAAGCCTGACTACTACATTCTATAAAGTGAATTGAGTACTAGCAATGTGCCAGGTATTATTCTAAGTGCATTATATAAAGTATCTGAGACTCGTGTGTGTGTGTGGGGGGGGGTGTCTCTGTGTGTGTGGTGTGAGACAGAGAGACAAGTGACATTTGTTGAGCTCTGACTCTTGGCCAGATCCTGTTCTAGCCTGAGAAACAGTGGTGGGAAGGACAGACCAAGCCTCAGCTCTCACGGGCCCTGGCTGCTAGAGCAATGTAGTTCTACCCAAGCTAAGAACTTCAACATCCTCTTAAAATATATCAAGCCAGACTTCTCTAAATGAAAAGAAAAAGAACAACACAAATGTAAACTCTGTGTTGGACACACCCTCTGGGACTGATGTGCCCATTGCTCAGACAACAAAGCTGAAGCTCAGAGAGGTGCCCAAATTCAGACAATTAATAAATGCTCAGGCTAAAATTCAAATTCAGGGCTGTACAGCTTCAAGTCCTGGACAGGGTGGCTTTACAGGCAGCCATCTGGGACCTGAAGCCCATCAGCCTTGGTCGGGACAACTACCACAATATGGGCATTTGCAGCCAGCAATTCTCTGTGGTGGAGTTGTCCTGTGCACTATAGGATGTTTAGCAACATCCTTTGCCTCTACTCACCCACACCCAGTCGTGACAACTAAAAACATCTCCAGACATCACTAAATGTCCCTGGGGGGCAAGGTGGGGGCAGGGTGCATACAATCACCCCCAGTTTAGAATCACTGTGAGCCCTGGTCCACCAATTACTTGTCACATGACCTTGGACAAGCAACTTAACCTTGTCCTCAAGGTCCTCTGTGCCTCAGTGTCCTCATGTGTAAAATGGGCAAATAATATAATAATATGTGAAGTTAATCTGAAGATCAAATAAGAATCCAAGAAAGCACTTGGCCCATCCACGTAAGGGCCATGTTGTCTATTATCCTGTGGTCCCCTCAAACACAAACTATCCGCAGAGCAGTTGTGCGTGGCAGTCTGCTGACACATTGACATGGGGATGGGAATCCATTAACCACTTAGTCACCAAATGAACTGAGTGTTCCAATCTGTGCATTAGCACATGTGCTCACTGGGGATGTCCTGGCAGCTTCTCTCACCATCGAAGGGCAGTTGAGACCGAAGGCCTCATGGTCAGGCTGCCTGGGTTCAAGTCAAGCTTTGCCGATCCTGAGCTGCGTGACCGGGGGCTAGGTATCCAGCCTGCTAATGCTTCATTTCCTCATCTGTAAAGTGAAAGTAATCAGAGGGGTGAGTGTCAGAGGAGCTAGTGCCCGTGTCACACCCAGCTAGTTCTCTGCGGAGGCTGCAGGGATTATGATCGCCATCACGTTAACCCCAGCACACTCCTCTTTCCCAGCCCGCCAACCGCAATTCTCCGAGTGCACCAAGCACAGCCTCGTTTCCAGGCCTTTGCGCTTGCCATTCCCTGTGGCTGGATCACACTTCCTCCTAGACATTAGCATCATTCCAACGCTTACTTCATCCAGGTCTCTCTTCATCATCTTGCCTCTTTGGAGGGGCCTCCCCTGACCGCCCTAAATAAAATAGCAGCTTCACCGCTCTACTCGCTCCGTTTTTATTTTGCATCACAGAGATCATCACTGCACGGCAGTGCCTGTCATGGTCAGTACACATGGTATGATGCGGTACAGTAGCGCACAGGAGTGCTTATTGGCCTGTCTGCCCCCAACTAAAGTGTGAGTTCTAAGACAGCAGAGAATTGGATTGATGACTATATTCCCAGCGTCTAGGACAGTGCCTAGCACACAGTAGGTGTACATAATTACAATGAATGGTGAGCAATATTTTACAGAAGGGAATTCCGAAGTCATCAAATAATTCATTCTCTGTAACACAGAACTTACATAAATGGGGGCGCAGAACGGCATTACCACAGAAGATTTTGCTTATCACAACCTGTTCTTTAGAACAAAATAGCTGTATTTTTGAGACATCCAAATCAGTTAGACTCACAGTTCTCAAACCATGTTCCCTGTAACTGCGGACTCCAGAGAGACAGTAATAGGAATTCCACCAAACAAGGATTCACAAGGTCAAAGACATTAACAAATGATGCAGAATTCTCCCCAACTTTGGGAATGCATAATGCACAGGAAAAGCTCTAAGAAGCCCTGTAGAGAGATCGGTATTGAACCTGGGTTTACTGAATCTATGTCACCATAGACCCCACGCGTTAACATCTGCATCACGAAGTACAATCTGGCAAACAGTGATCTGCTGTAAGTCTTTCAGTTTACAGATGCAGACAGAGAGTGAGGCCCAGAGAGGTCAATTGACTCACTCAAGGTCACACAGCCGTTTCATGAATCCTAGAGCAGTGTGCTACCCAAAGGTACACTGAGCTATCAATTTACAAGAGGTCAAAAACTAAACACAGACCTCAGTTTCCAGTATCAGTTTGACAAAATTGTATATAAAAATTGATGTACCAAATAGGATTTGCTTTCAATGTCACCGTTCCAGAAATATTCATTCAACAAATATTTATTAAGTGTTATGTGCCAGGCACTGCACATTTTGCAGTGAACAAGATATTGTACAGAAGACCAGCAATAAAATCGTACTTAAAGAGACCAAAATTGATTGAAACTGTCCTTGATAAGATTGCTTCAAAGCAAGAACTTGAAAGAAAGTGCGTATTCACATTTCATTTTCTTCCATTAACAGTGCTCACGTTTAGATCCAATGGTAACAATGTGTTCTCAACCAGAACAGTTCTGGAATAAAACACTCCCCTTAGCCGTGCACATTGCACAGAGGAAAAACAAAAGATTGGAGTTCGTTGGGCCCTTTTGTTGTACACCTCAACCTACAGATTCTCCAATTTCATTCATTTCCAAATTCCATGTCATCTGTGACATCTTCATTTTAGTTAAAAAGCATGTCCCTATTTGCTGTTGTCCACAAATGAAAGCACCCATTTAAAAACATGATTTCTTTTTAAAAGCATATTGACTCACACATTTCAAAGCTCTTCAGAAAACACAGTTTCTCAAAAGCCATTTCATTCTAAAACATACTCTAGATTTGAGATGGAAAAGATCGAGCTATTATTCTAGATGATCTTTTCAATGAACTGTTAGCATCTGTCTAGGAACCAGGAAAGTTGTCTTATGTTATTTTAAAAAGATTCCAAATGAGAAAAAAAAATCTGGACTTGACAGCTCTGTATCTAATGCCATGGCACTGAAGCCAGCTCTCAGCACAGAAAAGACACCTGAGAAATCAGAAGCTCTTTAAGGTCCTTTTCCCTGTGTGTACCTTTAAGGCCACTAACTGTCTGTAAAGAAAATAAACACATGCTTCCAGACCCAGTGAAAATCTTCCCTGCATTTTAAGGATGCACACTGTGGTTTCTCCAGAAGCGATCCTGAAATCCAATCTGGCAAAACAAAGATAATCTCCCCACAATACACATAATTTTTGTTTATCAGACACCAGAACAAACCAGGAAGACTTCTTCAGCTATAGCAAGTCCACTCACCAGCACAGAAGGAAGAAACTGCGTAAGCACAGAGCCACCAGGAAGCAAGACACAGGAAAGCCACACCCTACTCATCACTGCCACACACACTGAACCTGTTGTTTAAAAACCAACCCAAACACAAATAGGCCACTGAACAAGCTGTTGTTTAAGAAGGGAGGGGAAAGTATATTATTTAAAGACCAAGTGTTACTTTTTAAAAAAGAGACAGGGCCAAGCACCACTCTCTCCTCCCTAACAGGGTCACTGGGCCATCGCTGCCAGGCCGGGGTATATTTGACTGAGTTTATTCCAACTGCCTCTGCCAATTTTTTCAACTACGAATCAATGGGGTGAGGTTTCTAAGCACAAGGGCCACTGCAGAGACACAGAAATACGCAATAAACTGAGCAGCATGGGAAATGTGTGTGTGTGTGTGTGTGTGTGTGTGTGTGTGTGCGCTTGTTGTGTAGAGCCATGAGGGCATTTCCTATGTAGTTTAATGGACTCCATTTGGGGTGAAAGGAGTTATTTGCCTAATGAAATCTCCCGCTCACAGTCCAGCTCCCAGACAGATTCTGCAGCATGGTCGCCATCTGCGGAAGTCTGAGAGATTTGGCGCATTCGATCTAAAGGGCCCTCCTCCTCCTCCTCATTGTCCATCTCGCTGACCCTGGGGGTCACCGCATTGGGGATCATGTGGACGTAGGCAGCTGCGATCTCCTTGTGGAAGACGGTGTCTTGGTTGTATGAGACAAGCTCATTGCTGATGTTCACTGTCTCCACCGGGGTGCAGGGGCAGAGATGGCTGCACCCCAGCAGCTGGGCAAACACCTTCTGGAAGTCAGCGTTGAAGGCATAGATGACAGGGTTGAGAGAGGAGTTGGCCCAGCCCAACTAGATGAAGACGTGGAAGGTCATCTGGCTGACGCACGGGAAGCCGGCCCGCGGGCCCTCAGGGTGTCTGCTGCAGAAAGGAACCACACAGTTAAGGATGAAGAAGGGCAGCCAGCAGCAGCACACGAAGACCCCCATGATCACCGACAGGGTCTTGAGGACCTTGGTCTCCTTCCTGATGGAAGCTGGCAGGCTGGTGTCAGGCGCACAGACAGCGCATCTGCGACAGCTCTGCACATGCCCCACAGCCCTCTCCAGTGACAAAATCCCATGGATCTGCGCCTGGGCAATGCAGTAGATGCGCGTGTAGGTCACGATCACGAGGGCCACCGGATGTAGAAGCTGATGGGAGAGGAGGAGATGGCGTAAGTGCCGTTCAGGCTGGAGTCACAGTTCTCCGCCCTCACCTCCAGCTTCCCGGCTTCCTCCCAGGGCGTCCCGTTGGCCAAGCTGGATGGCAGGTCCACCCCACCCCAGGAGCCTGAGTTGTCCCTGTGCCAGTTGAGCTGGACTGGAATGGAGATGAGGATGGACAAAGTCCAAGCCAGGCCGACCATGACCAAGGCAACACGCTGGGTCATCTTGCGCTCGTAGCAGAAGGGCCTGGAGATGGCCCAGTAGCGGTCCACGCTGATGATGCACAGGTTCAGGATGGAGGCAGTGGAGCACATGATGTCGAAGGCCACCCAAACGTCGCAAAATGCCCCAAAGGGCCAGTAAGCTGCCACCTCGGTGACCGCCTTCCAGGGCATGACCAGCAGCGCCACGAAGAGGTGGGACACGGCCAGAGACACGATGAAGATATTGGTCATCTTGGCTCGCAGGTGGCGGCTGCGCACAATGGCCGCGCACACCAGCACGTTGCCCAGCAGGGTCCAGATGATGAGCAGGGTCAGGAGGCTGGCGGTGACCACCTGTGCGGACCCCAGCGGCAGCGCCCCCGCCGATCCCACCATGGCGTCCCCCTGCGCCGGCTGCTGCAGCCCCAACCGTCCCAGGGACGCGGTGCCGTTGCACTCCGGCGGCAGCATGTCGGGCTCGGCTGCAGGGCCGGGCTGCGCGACGTCCCAACTTCAGACTTGCGCCCCCGGGCGGCCCCATCCGGCACCCCAGGGGTGCGCCCCCCTTAGCCAGGGGACCCTGGAGCCCAGGGGGCGCTCACCGTGCTCTACGCGGGTCCCTGGAGAGCGAGGGGACTCCTCTTGCCTCCTCAAGAGCCTCCCGGCCCATGGCCGCGTTGCACCCCTCGAGTCCCGGCGCTGGGGACAGGAGGCGGCTGGTGCCCCTGGGAGGCCAGGACTGTTCCCGGAAACCAAAGCGTCCCAGGTAGCGGCTGTGTCTGGTTCGCAGCTGGAGAAGGGGAGAGTGCGCCGCCACCGAGGGGGCGGGGGCGGGAGCGGCGGGCCAGCACTGCCCAGCTGTCCCTCGCCCTCCGGTCTGGCGTCCCGCCCGCCTAGTCCTGAGCGAACCTTCAGGTCTGAGAGGCGCCCTAGGGCCAGACCCTAGCCCGGGACCGGGAAAATTCGCCCTGAGAGGAGGAAAAGGTGCTTGGCCCAGCCCTGGAGCCTTAAACCTGGCCGCGTTTGGGGAAGGAAGAGGAGGGGTAGGGATGGGGAAGAGCACCGGCTAGGGGAAAAAGCCCTCGTAGGCTGCAGACGCTGCCTTGGATTCCCCAGAGACCGGAGTCCCTGTCCCGACTTTATTCCTGGCTGCGAGACCTTGCGCGCCCTACGTAACTTTCCCGGGTCTTGGTTTCCCAGCCTCTGCATGGGATAATGATTCCTTCTCCTCTGGGCGATACTGGGATTCCGAGAAGCCATCTAGGAAGAGGCGCGCAGTAGACAGTGCCTCCCCCCCACGCCTTACCCGTCCTCCCAAGCCCTTCCCTCATCCCATCCCGACACTGGGGCTTAACTTGACCTCCAAGCAGACTGTCCTTTTCCCCACCACAACCCTCGATTCTTGTGCGATTTTTCCTTTGGGGAATAATTTTGGATGAACCCAGAAGACAAGGGGGGATGAAGAGAGCCCCCCAGAGAGCTGGAAGCCTCCTCCTTGCAGGGCACTTTCACGGTCTCTTTTGTAACCTTCCAAGGGGTGGATAAATAAATATCTCAGTGTTTAACAGAAGAGGAAACTGAAACTTGAATGGGTGGCCCAAAGCCCAAACCAGGAAAAAGAAAAAGAAAACTAATGATGGAAAACAGTGGAGACGGAGAACAGTGTTCCAGCTCCTAGCGCACTTCGCCAGCCACACGTGGAATTCGCCACATTCCAGTCCCTCTGCTGCTGTTAAGCTCAGCTGAAGGCACCTGGGAGAGAAATTGATGAGACAGGAGCAGGTCACAGGCTCCATCTGCAACCTACTGGCCCAGACACCTGCAGTATGGTGAGGTCTAGAAACAGGGACTGGACTTTCTCATCCCCTCCCTACTCTCTCTCTCCTCCTAACCCCCCCTGCACCCTCCACCCTGGCCCCACCTGTCACCTGGACCAACACCTGCAAGTGTCCCAGCTTCCGAGACAGGCTGCTCAGTCTTAAACAGCCCCTCTCCCCCTTCAGTGCTTTCTGCTTCTGGAGATGGCAAGACCATCTGCCCAGGTGCCTACACCTGAAACCAGAGAGTAATACCTCCTGTCTCTCTTTTCTCACTGCTGATATCCCTGTCCTGGACTGTATCTTCTCCAACCTGGTGGAACTATCCTAACCAACCCGCTCTGCCCTGATCCTCTCTCCTCCCTACACTCAACAGGAGGCAGAGTGGTCTCTCTTAAATGTGACTATGATCATGTCTCACACACACACACACACACACACACCCCAGCTGAAACCCCCCAGTAGTTCCCCGTGAGCCCTGATCCTTGGCCAGGCATGCAAGGTATTTTAATCATCTCGCCCTTGCCTTTGCCCACAGTTCTGCGGCTCCTGCCACCCTCCACCTATAGCCCAGATTCAAGCTACCGCCACTATTGCCAGAAAAAACACTTGTTGTAATTCCCCAAACAGGTCACATGATAATTCCTCTACCTGGAATGACCTTCGTGCCACCCTCCCCTTGTGGAGAACACCAACTCATGATGTCAGAAAAGAGCTTGGATTTTTGGAGACAGGGATTTGAAGTCCAGTTGTTCACTTCATTCTTTCATTCAGCGAGTATTCGTCAAGCACCTACTATGTCTCAGATGTTGTTTTACTCACTGGAAATACAACAGTGTGCATCTGTGTGTGTGTGTGTGTGTGTGTGTGTCCCTTCCCTCTAAGAACTTGCAGTTTAATGTTAGAGATAGATGTTAGCCCTTTAACCATCCAGAGAAATGTACAAGCACGACTGTGACAGGTGCCGTGAAGGAATACACAGCCTCATAAAAGTGTGCAATGGAGGGCTTGGCCAAGACAAGGTGTTTGGCAGAGGCTGTGTGGGGGAAGTTTCTCTTTGGGTTGAAATGACAGGGAAGTGGGCAAATGGGAAGACAGAGGGAAGGATAGTATGGCAGCAAGAACAGGAACTTACTAGCTGTGGGATCTTGGGCAAGTTACTTGAGCTGTCCAAGCTTCAATGTCCTCCTCTGGAAAACGGATGAATAATAGTAGTTTAAAAAATAAGTGTAATGAAGCCAAAATAATTAATGCCTGAGTGTTCTGAGCCTCTCTTCTTCCTCGGGCTGCACATGTGTGGTTCCTTGCCCCGGCTGCTCTCCAAGGACAAGTCTCCCCTGGCTTTTGTGCTGGAGAGTCACAGAGTGGGTACATTATTGGACCCCGGGGGAGAAAGAAATGGCCCCAGGAGGAAGAGATTGTGTTTGTCTTCACAGTTAGGAGCAGAGGGAGTGAAGCGGGGAGAGGGGCTGCAAGGTGGGGCGGAGCTTCCCGGGAAATAGAGTGTGAAAGAGGGAGGGAGCAGAAAGGAGACGATGACGGCAGTGTTGGAGAGGGATTCCCGTTGCCTTCACAGAGCTTAAGAAACGCAACTAAAGACTTTGAATTTGGAAATTTCCTTTCGCTGTTGAACACAGCACTGCTTGGAGACTGAGCCACGAGGATCATGGCTCTGTAAATTCTAAAGAGCACTGAATAATGTTAGAGCCTTTCCCTCCTTTGGGCTGTAACTCAATCACCTCTCCTCACAGCCTTCTTCACTATTCTGGATGACACAGGTGTCCTGTGCTCCAGGAGCACCCTGGGCTGTCTTCTGTTGCAGCCACTGTGACACTGCATTGTCCCATCCACTCACCTGACCACCTAACCCTCTAGACTCTCAGCTTCTTGAATCAAGAACGTACATCTTATTCATGTGCGAATGCCCCAAGCCAACGCAATGAGTGGGTGCTTGACAGTCTTATTGGTGATGAGGGGATTCTGTGCCCAGCACTGTGAAATCAGTGGGCAGATGATCCAGCCAACCAAGAAAGGTGCACACACTCACCACACAGCTCTACACTAGTTTTCAGATGCTCCTGTCCTCAAACTCCATCCATCCATTCACTCGTTCAACAAGCAAGCACCGAGGGGGCAGAGGCAAGGGCATACAAGGTGTAGAGGTCACAGCAAGGGTAGGTTTGTACAATGATTATGAAACACTTCCAGCAAAGGATGGTAAAATATATCAATAGAGGGCTTTCTTTTTCTAATTTAGCACAAAATTGCCATTCAAGCAGGGGGCTCAGCTGTGACTGTCTCCCAGACCCTGTTCTAGGCCTTGGGGATATGAGGAGAATCAAAAATATATGATATATTCCTTGTCTTTCTCGGGCTTATATTCTAGAGGGGAGACTAACAATTTCAAAAATAAGGTAACGTTATATAGTGGGAAGTGTGCTAAGAAAATCAGGCAGAATAGTGAAACAGAGAGTTGCTAGGCTGTGGGCAAATTGCTTACAGATGAGTGGTCAAGCTCTTCGCAATCAGAAAGGTGAGAAGGATTTAGTCAGGCAAATATTGGGAGTATATCATTCTAGAAGAGGAAAACCAGTCAGTGCAAAGGTCCTGGGCAGAGTGAGCTTATTCGAAGGAAAGGTGGCATGGCTGTAGCACAGTGGCCAAGGGAGTAACAAGTGTGAGATGGAGAAGCAGGTGAACCCCATTGCCATAGTGAGGACAGAGGAATTTATTCTAAGTTCCAGATGCCTGGAATTAAAATCCCATGAACCGGATGATAGCCAAGAGCCCTCACATCTCCAAAACCACAGTCTTTAAGCCCCAGCAATAAGAGCTTAGAGGCTTCCAAGATGACAGGAAAAGGGGGAATGCTATGGCGGAGCACCTCCAGGTGCCCTCTCCAAACTCTGACCCTGTGTATGAAGAGACAGGTATAAAGGCTGAGATTCAAAAAACTCTAATAAATATAGCATGGGCCCCAATCAATCACAGCAAGTGCTGCATGTCACCCTGTAGCACTGCAGAGTTCCAGAGTATCCTTCCTGTGCCAGCATTAACCCTTTAATTGTTGGTTATGGGGGGGTTGGGATGTCCAAGGTAGCAGAAGTCACTCAGGCGACTTAGGGCAATGGCTACTTTCCAAGTAGCAAGAGAATATCTTCACAAATGGTAGAGCTATAGTGGAGCACCAAGGCTGCATATCAGTGGTGAGAAGGAGCCCAGCATGGCACCCAGACCCAGGGAGCACACCTCGTTGAAGCTGAGCCCCAGGGAAGCAACTTTCTCCTAAGCTGCTCCCCAGCCACCCGTTAATCACCGTCATTGTGCTTTTGGATGCCCCCAGGTGTCTCTGAAACATTCAGAACATTCTTTACCAACACTTCCACTTGCGCATCGGTCTCGGCTTCCTGTCCACTTGCTTTTCCTTGTTCCCGTGGCAGAGACACCCCCAGCAAATGGCTATGCCCCTCCCCTCCATTTGCTGGGCTCCTTTGCTGCCAGGTGGAGGCTATGGAGCCAGATTCTGGCTAATAGAATGTCGGTGGAAGTGACACGAACCACAGATCTGAACCTTAGAAATATCTGGTAGGACCCTGAGCTCTTTCTCCTGCGGCTGCAGTGGCTTTGGAAGCCACGCAGTCTAGAAGCATAGCTACAGATGGAGAAGGCCGTGTGCTAGCTAGTCTCCAAAGACAGCCTGCCATGGGACCACCCCTCCTAGCCTCTAGGTCCCCTCCCACAGTGAACCTGGGCTGGCCCCCCACAAGTTATAGAATGCAGTGGACCTGGTGCTGGTGACGGTCTAGGCTCGGTCATGAGAGGGCTTGCAGCTTCCACTTTGGTATTCTGGAACCCTTGCTCGTGGGAGTCTCCCCATTGGGTCCCACCTACTCTGCTGTGAGAAGCATAAATCACATGGGGAGGCCGCGTGGAGGTTCTGTGGTCCGCAGCACAGCTGAGCTCCCAGATGGCAGCCACCATCAACCGTCAGCCATGTGAGTGAGCTGGCATGGACATTTCAAACCAGTCTGTCCTTCCATCACCTTAGCTACAGGGATGGCCCCTGACCCCAGAAGTGCCAGTCATCATGCTGAATTTCCTGGCCTCAGGGATCGACTGAGGTACGGAAACGTGTCCCAGGAAGGGTCACATGGAGTTCTCACCTGGGTTGGTATGCAGATGAAGAAAGAGATGTTGGGTCTCTTTCTGCTTGGGTGGCTCAGCTGAGATGTGGCAGGTCTTGGTTTCCAGGTGGTCATTTTCCTTTGCAGTAGGAGGAATGAGGCTCATACAAAGAATAGTGCAAAATAGACAGAGAGAGAGAGAGGAAAAATGTAGGAGAAAGAAGAGGAGAAGAAGGGGAAGAGAAAGAGGAAAGAGAAGGAAAAGGAGAAGAAGAGAAAGGGGAGGGTTGGGGAAGGAGAGAGAGAATGACATCTGTGAACCTCTAAATCCAGTCATACCCTGGCCTCTGCAGTTACAAAATCTATTAAATCACCCTTTTGCTAAAACATGTCTACGTGGAGTTTCAGTTGTCACCTGCGACAGACAAAGCCCTGCCTAGCACAAGGAATAAACGATGCTTGGGGGTGACATGAGAACAGGTGACTGACTGTCTGTTGGGTGGGCAGCACAGGGAAGGGCTGTCCAGGAGAGAGGACACTCGGGCTGGAGATGAATCAGAATTCACCAGCATGTGGGTGGCAGGGCACCGCTAACAGAGGGAACAGTATGTGCAAAGGCTCAGAGGCAGGAAGCTTCATGTGTGTGAAAGGATAAATTTTCAGAACTCCAAAGGTTTTCCCTGTTATCCAAAAGACCATGTTTCTCATTGTTTTTGGAAACTGTTTTTGGAAACTGAGTTTTCTCTGTATCAATAAGACCTTATGGATACAAAGTACATACGCAGCTAGGTGTCCGTGGCATCTCTCTGGTCTTTCCTGAGGAGGGCCCTGTGGGCTGCTAGTCTGGTGGGGACGACAGTCTCTGATGAACTCCTTTCTTATTTTATTCCAGCCACAGCCCTGACCTCGGGCAGAACAGTGCAAAATTGTACTAAGAGGATTTTAGTACAAGGCGAGTTTTCCTAATCCAGTCAGCAAATATTCTTCTATTTAAACTCACTGACCCTCCTTTTTCTGAATGTATATTTTAAATCGGATTTGCTCCACTGAGACAAATGGCAAAATCAACAGGAAAATAGACAGGACTGTGCTGCTGCTGCTTCTATTCCTACCTCTGCTGGCATCAAAGACTCACCTCTGTTTTACATGGAGAAAAGCTTCGACCCAAGGCTGCAGGACCATCCGATCCCCCAGCCACCAGCCCTGCCCACGTGCTCAGCTCGGCGCAGGAGGCACAGGTGGAGGGTGGGAATGGTACAGCCGCATCACCTCGGGCATAAGGCACAGGCCCCCAGCGGTGACCCTAAAGCCTCCTCTTCAGACCCAGAGCTCAGTCCCTGGTCCTCCCTCTCCCCAGTTCAGGAATAATCCCAGAATTTTGGCACCTTTGTGAGGCAGTATTGTGTAGACAAAGGGACACGGATGGGCTTAAAAGGCAGTCCTGGGTTCAAATCCTTCTTCTCTGACTTGCTAGCTCTGGAATCTTGAGCAAGTGACTTAACCTCTCTGAACCTCACTTGCCTCATCTTTAAAATGGCAGCACGAATCCTTCCCATGCAGAGGAGTGGATAACGAGACATTGTAAATGAGATGCTATACTTAGGAAATGGCGGGTCTCCACAATGGCTGAGCTTTGTCACGCTGCTAACAAAGGGCCCCAGGGTCTCGGCAGCTTACACAGCAAACATTTATTTCTTGCTAACAATCTGCAGTCCACCGGAGAACTTTCACTTGGACTGGGGGCAGGTTCTGTTTTCTTCTCATTTCTCATTCCAGGCCAGTAGCTCCCTGGAGCTTGCTCCTCTCATGGTGCAGGGTGACAGCCAACAGGGCCACCCAATCCCATAGTCACTTAGAGCTGGTCGGACAGGGCGTGTGTTGACTCTGCTCGTGCATCTCTGACCGAAGATGGTCGTGGGAGCAGCAAGGGGTATGCTGTGTCCAGGGGCAGCCGTGGCAAGGCGGGAAGACCAAGAAGAACTGAGTCGACGCAATGCCCACACAGCTCACGATGGATGCAAGCCCTTACGGCTTTGTTATTCCAATAGAAGGGGACTCTTCTCTGCAGCCCCTGCCACCCCTAAGTCAGGTCCTTGCTGCTTTTGCCTGCAAGGCTGCCAGAGCCTTCCGAGAGGTCTCTGTGTGTTGGTGTCCCCCACCCCCATCCCAGGCGTCCCGTGTTCTGCCACCAAGACAATTCTCCCAAAGCACCACCCAGGTGCCTTCACACTTCCCAGCCTTCTCCATAACCCTTATTATTAGCCCAATTAAAAAATTAACTCCTCAATTCCAAGCCTGCTGCAATCCCCACGTCCGGCCTGGCCTTCTCCAGCAGACGCCCCCCTTGGCTCCGTCCCCCGCCTGGCACTCAGGCCTCATGCTTTTGCACTTGCTCCCCTGCCCGCAATGTCCTTCCCAATCTTTTCTGAAGTGGGACAATCCCCACTCACCTCTCAGACCTGGACTGGTGCACAGCCTCACTGAGGGCTCCCAGGACTCCGGGGCAGTGGCCACCATCTGTGCTCGAGCAGCGCCCACCACCGTCACAGCTGCCAGCCTGCGGAAGCGGCGATCGGACCACTTCCTTCACACGCTTTCTCCCCCGGCTGAAAACTGCTCCAAGCTCTCGGTCTCTTGGAGTCAGCCTGATTGGGAGGAACCCAGCCGACCTTTGTCACATAGATGAATATATCATGGCAGAGGAGACGAGGACTCACCATCTATCCACAGGCTCTCCGAGCTTCCCACACTCCTTGGCAGTTGTGTTGGACACTGGCTGAGTTCTGGGAAGGAGGAAGGTGAGCAGAATGCTGCAGCCGTCCTTGTCAGAGAGCCTAGGAAGCCCCCACTGATGCGTATCAGACTTCCCGTGAGTAGGAAGTATGCTCTTTTTGCACTGCCACTGGGATTTGGGGTCATTTCTCTCCGCAGCTCAGCCTGGCATTAACTAGCTTGACCAACACGTGTTTCATAGATGTTGTTCCATTTCTCGTGGCTTCTGACTGAGTGTTGTTCAGTATCCACAGGGCATCTTTATAAACACCATCCTTCACTCGAAGGGCCCAGAGCTCCTTGGCAAAGTGGCTGATGCCAGGGCTGGGGCATCTTGTGGTACCAGAAAACAAGAAAGTGCTCAAAGAATGATGGGGATGTGTCAAAGGACACAACAATCAACTTGAAGGGGTTCCCACTTGCCAAATCTGGGACAATGAGAACATCAGCACTAATGATAATAGTGGAGGATTATAGTTTATTAAATAAAATAAGAATCCATGAATCCATAGGAACAGTAAGAAAGAAAAAGGAAGGAAGGAAAGAAAAAAAGGAAGGTGAGAGGGAAGAAGGAAGGTGTCTTCCTTACAGCAGAATGCTAATGAATAAATATAGAAGGAATAGCAGAGTCAGAAAAATCTCATTTTGTGACCACTCTACAATAACCAATCCAAGCAAGAATCATCACTCGGGGAAGTTTGGAGACAGACAGGACACGGTCCCAAAGCACCTCCGTTCACATGATTCCTTAATGACAAAGAGAAGGAGTGGTAACTGTACACTGGAGAACCCGGCAGGCCCTCCCTGGACGGGGCAAACAAAGTCAACGGCACCCGCATGCCCAGCGCCTGGTGCCATGCGGGACCTGGGATGCAGCAGCACGTAGGTGGTGTTCCTGTCCTCGGAGGAGGCCCCAGGCAAGCCCAGATGGAGGGGCCTTCCGCCACTCTTGAACTCTTCATAAGTGTCGATGTCACAATGGACAGACCAAGGCAGAGGAACTGTTCCAGACTAAAGGAGACCAAAGAGGCATAACAGTTGATCAGGGGAAAGCTGTTTTAAAGGACATTATCTGGACTATTGGCAAAATTTTAATGTGGACTATATATTAGACAATTGTATGGTATCAATCTTAAATTTTCTAATTGGATCATTAGACTCTCCTTGTACTTAGGGAATACATTCTGGAATGTTTAAGAGAAAGGAAAAGATGAATGCAACTGAATTTCAAGTGGTTCAGGGAAAGATTAATATAATATAATATAGATTAAACATGGCAAATAACAATTGGTGAATATGGGTGAAGGGTATATGAAAGTTCTTTGTCTTACAATTCTTCTGTAAGGTTGTAATTATTTCAAAATAAAAGAAATGCTTTCAGCTGTGAATGACAGTGAGCCTGACTCCTCGTGGCTTATGCAATAATGTTGTTTAATTATCTAACAGAGGAATTAAGAGGGAGCAGGTCAGAGCTGGTGCAAAGAGCCTCAACAGCTGAAACCCCAGATTTCCTTCATCTTTTCAACCAAATGCTCCACCTTTCTTCATGTTGCAGCTTTGTGTGCTTGGTGCCTCATGGTCACAAGATGGCTCTTATAGCCCCAACCGTCATGACCAAGTTCAGACTCCAGGAATGAGATGGGGGAAGCTATGTCAAGCGGGCTTTTCTTGATGTGTCTCTTCTTAGGAGGAGTCAACAGACTTCCCCTTATGTCTCATTAGCCGGGAGCGGACAGCAGGGCAGCCCCTACTGACAAGGCAGAAGGCAAACTGTTCCAAGTATCAGGCAAAAGGTAACAGAATAGCCAGGCCTGGCTTAAACCAACCATCAACCATGAGTCGTCGCCTGAGACTGGGCACTTTGCTTCCCCAAGCAAAATCAGGATTTTCTTAGCAAGCAAAGGAATTTCTCATGGACAGGAAACGGGCAGTGCATTTCATAATTAGTGTTTACTAATCTGGATAAAGAAGGGAGGGATAGAAAAATTACTGAGCACCTACTGGCGTACATCGAGCTGAGCGTGGGGTTGTGGGGATGCAGATGCAGCCGCCGTTGCAGAGCTCCCAGTTCACGTTCTCGGAGCAACCCCAGCACCCCCGTCATGGCTCTCCACCCAGACCAGGGACGCCCCCGCAGAGCTCAAGTAGGAAGGGTGCCAGGAAAAGGCGACCTCACCAAGTTAACTTGGGTTTTTCTAAGAGCAAACAAATAAGGGGGTATTTTTACTAAGTTTTCTGTGGCGTTGAAACTGTCTCCCAGTCCCCCATTTCTATCTCGAAGATCTTCGAGTGTCCATTCATTTGTTAGTTCACTCGAGGATGGTTGTTGTGTTCCTCTTCTCCAGGCACTTGGGATACAGTGGGGAACAAAGCAGACCCTGTCCCTCCCTGAGCACTAGCCAGACAATCTGCATGTGGCTGTATGATGAAAGGAGTGCCAGACATGAGGAGAGAAAGCCTGACAGTGCTGTGAGAGCACCGACCGGGACACCAGGCCTGTTCGAGGAGTGAGGGAAGACTTCCCCGCGGCACCTGTTTGAGTGGAGATCTGAAAGATGAGCAGGAATTAACTAGATGAACAGAAGAGGAAGCTGCAAGTGCAAAGGCCCTGGGGCAGGAGGGAGCATGACACATTCAAGGAACGAATGGGGCTGGTCCATGTGATGGGTTATGGAAGAAGAGGGAAACACAAGGAAAGGGACACGAGATGGGCTAGAGAGGTGGGCAAGAGGGACCCCGCGGGCCCCTGGGGATGCCGAGCAGGGGAGGACACGAGCATATTTGCCTTCCTCAAATGCCACTCCAGCCACAGCAAGGAGGACAGCCTGGCGGGGGCAAGGGGTGAGGTGGAGAAGTGAGTGAGGAGATGATGGTGCTTGGCATAGGGTGGTGGGGGTGAAGGTGGGGAAACGGGTGGAACCAAGCTATGTGGGGGCAGAACGGGCAGGCGTGGCTGCTGACTGAGGCTGCAGCTGCGGAGTGCAAATGTGCGATGCCTTTCCTCACCCATCATGAGGGTCACAGCCGATGCTCCTGTGACAAAAGACAGGTTAGCAAGAGAAAAGCATAACGAATCTACTGCATCAGCTTTACGTGTCAGGGGAGTCTTCAGAAACAAAGACCCACAGACCCAGGGAGAACTGTCTGTTTCCATGCCTGGGTTTGACGAAGGGACAGCCGTGTGGAGATGGGACCGCACAAAGCATCTGCTCTGATGGAACAGGCCGAGGGAGAGCCCAGAAGGCTGTCTGCCCGGGTTCTTCTTGGCCTCGCTGCGGTGTCCCTTCCTCCTGGGTACAGGGTGGGACCCTCTGGAATGAGGGGATTCAGAGGAGAAGGGAGAGTGTGACCTTTCATGGCTTTGGGGGAGAGGGGCTCTAGTTTCTCTGACGTGACTTGAGGGGAAGGAGTTCTGCTTCCTGTGACTTGCTCTGGGGGAGAAGGAGGGTGGGTAGGCGGCGGGTGGGAGAGTGGGAGACAGACTTCGCTTCTGAGGCTCTCCCGGTGTCCTTCCGTTCAAGGTCCTCAGCAGGCCAAGGCGCCACACTTTGGGGTATTGTGTTCTGAGTCCTGACAGGGGTGAGGGCGGTGTAAAGACAGCCTCTGCGGGCCTGGTTTGCATAGCAGATGGAGGCTGGACCATCCATGGTGCTGGAAACACAGACGGAAAACGGGCCAGCTGGGTGGGAAGCCTTGAGTTTGGGTTTGGACACATTGAGTTTAAAGCGCCTTTGAGACACCCAAGTAGGCCGTTGGAAATAACCAGCCTGGAGCCGAGAGGTCAGGTTGAAATGTGAATCCAGGAACCAGCACCCTCCTGACGGCAAGTGTGCCCTTGGCCATGAGCTAAACCACCAAGAAGAGCAAAGAGAGAAGTCAGCCAAGAGGCACCAGAGGGGCTTGCTGAAAACTCTGAAAGCCCAGGAAGGAGCAAGGAGCCTGCGAACAATCCTGAGAGGGGACAAGAGTGGAGCCACCTCGGAGGGAGTGTGTCGTCCAAGGCAGACCTGCCTGGGCAGCCGCCCTCACTCTGTAGACAGGAGCCAGAGACACAGAGGGACTTGCTCAGTGCCCGGCTCACCCCACTTTGTTCTGGGCAAACGGAGACCGCAATCCCGGCTCTCATTTGCTACATTTTCTGCTTTCGTATGAGGCACGAAAAGTAGCGCAAAGGGGCTCTCAGGGCTTCCCCGGCTGCTCTGACGCCGGCCGCAAGCCTGGGGGCTGAGCACCGCACGGTGAAGTCTCTTACAGCACTGCGGCCAGAAGTCCAAAGCCAGTCTGACCAGGCCACAGCAGGGCTGTCAGCAGCGGCCCTGGAGGAGAACCCAGTCCTCGCCTCTCCCTGGTGGCGGGTGGCATTCCTCGGGCCGTGGCCATGTCCCTGCAAGCTCTGCCTCCGTGGTCACATCACCTTCTCTTCTGCTGTCCAGCGGCCTCTGCCTCTCTCTTCATTTAAAGGGCACTTGTGATTACATTGGGCCCCCACAGATAATCCAGGGTAATCTCCCCATCTCGAGATCTTTGACCTAATCTCATCCACAAAGTCCCTTTTGCCACAGTCCCATTCACAGGTTCTGGGGTTAGGACCCGGATACCTTTGAGAGAAACCCACCCTTTCACAGGCACAGAACCTGAGATCTGAGAGTTGTCTTGGAGAGGCATCAGCAGTGTGAGCAGAGAAACATCTGGCCTACACTCAGCATCGATCCCTGGAGGCAGACACCCAAAATCACACACGTGACCATAGTAAGCTTGCTGTGTGCGTCAGCTCATTTCTCTCAATGACCCTTGAGGTCAGTCCCTTATTGCCACTGTCTTGCAGAGGAGAAATCAAGGTGCAGGGGGCTGAGGGTAACTTGCCTCAGAGACCTGGCCTCAAAGCCTCATCCCTCTTCCTGCACCACACCTGCCAAAGAAAGCCCGTTCACACCTGCACACGGTGGAATCAGAGCCCTTTCCAGAGCTTCCTCTGCCTGGAATCTGGCCTCCCCTCAGGGTCCAGCTCAGGGACCAAGGAGAGGCCAGATTCTAGGTCAGGGGACAGAGCCCTTGTGCATTTCTGCAGTTCACCCGCAGTTCACCCGCAGTTCACCCACGGCGGATGGTCTGAATGATCATCATGTCATTGTGTCACCTTTAGGTTGTTGGAGAGGCTCCACTTTGGGGGAACGTGCCCAGCCAGGGAAGGCAAACACTCCTCACCCCGCCCCGCCACGCTTCTGCCATGTGACCCTGTGGACACATCGGCCCTCCCCGAGTCCCGTTGCTCTATGTGGCTTAGCCCTGCTTAATGACCCCTCCCCAGACAAGTGGGGTGACTGAAGGCCTGTGTGTAGTGTTGAGGGGAAGCAAAGGTACCCGGAAATGGTGAGAGCATCTTGCTAAAGCGATGCTTCCGTGTGACAGTGGTTAGCCCCACACTGAGAAGATACTGCAGGAAGCAGCAGGAAAGCAGGACCCTGGCTGTAGAAAGGACAGATGGGTGGCTAGGACTCCATGTGCTCATCTCCCCACTGCCATGCTGCAGACCCCGCCCATTCTCAGGCCTCACCCCCACCCCAGGTTAGAACTCACAGGCGCTGCTGAGCTATGGCAGACTTTAGGGAGTACTAGTTAGGATAGGTCAGCTGCAAGTAACAACAAAATCCAATACACATCAAGGGATCAGCAAACTCTGCCCACCCCCCTGAGGCCAAATCCAGCCTACCACCTGTTTTTATAAATAAGGCTTTATTGGAACACAGCCATGCCCATTCATTTACTGGTTGTCTACGGCTGCTTTCAAGCTACAACGACAATGGAGACCTTATGGCCCCACAAGGCCTGAAATATTTTCTATCTGGCCCTTTACAGAAAAAGGTTGCCCACCCCCGGCCTAAACAATGACAATACTTTGTTATTTCTCATAACAAGGAGTCCAGAGGAAGTCGGCTCCAGGGTCACACAGAGGCTCCCAAATGTCATAGAGGCCCCAGTCTCCTGTCCCCTCCCTTGAAGGGTGGCTTCTCATTCTTGGGCTGGTAGCTTCATGGTCGTGAACTGGCTGTCACAGCTCCAAGTTTGACTTCCTTTTACAACCACAGTCAAGGTAGGAAGGAGGACAGGTCTCCTCCTCACCTCTTCTTATTTCGGGGTCAAAATCCTTCCAGGGCCGTCAGCAGAGGCCCGCGCCTCACAGTGTTAAGATGAGGGGTCAGCAAATGTTTTCTGTAAAGGGCCAGAAAGAGATATTTCAGGCTTGGCAGGCCACGTGCCGTCTCTGCAGAATATTCTGTGTGTGTGTGGCTTTTACAACTCTTCAAAAACATCTACTCCGGTCCACAGGGGAAAGTTTGGAGGCGGCTTCTTGCCACAGGAGACCGCCAGGACTGGATTAGGGGAGGGGAACTCCATAAAAGAGGCTCTGCCCGTGGAAATCGCTGAAAGTCCCGTGGGTGCTGGGAGGGACACAGCACAGAGGCGCCGTGGGTAGGGCGCGAGGCGGGCCGGCAGGCGGCCCTGGGGCGCACCTCAGGGAATAGGCAACGGTGGACCCCGACTCCAGAGGCCCTCCCGGTGCAGTCGGCTTCAGCGCTGACTAGCAGGGGGTGGGCAGCTGCAATTGGAGGACCCCAAAGCCTGTGACTGTGGGGACTTGTTGCCCGGGCGTCCGCCTGAGCCATAGCCGCTGCCTCTGCGGCAGAGCTGGTCGCGCCCTGCCAGGAGAAGCGTGCGCAGCCACTTTTTTTTTTTCTTTTCCCTGAATCTGCGGAGTCTGTCGCAGCCCCAGACTCAAGCCCCGCCTCCGAAAGGGCGGAAAAGAGAGAAAGAGCGATATTGCTGCCGAGTTTCCTGGCGGTCTCCGGCGGCCCTGTTCCACTCAGTCGCTGGCGCTTTCCGCAAAATGACGGGGAACTGAGAGTGGACTGAGAGAGACTGCCTATAGAACTGTGATCCAAGACACATAAATACCCCTGTGCCAGGCGACCCGACCTCCGTCCCAATACACCATGCTAAAGGGCTGGCCTCTGCCACTAGGCGGAGTAAA